>NW_028159475.1:0-22940 GCF_964263955.1 Coregonus lavaretus
TAGTAGAATCATTAGAGTGATGATTTAGGACAGATGTTTGAGGGTAGTAGAATCATTAGAGTGATGATTTAGGACATGTGTTTGAGGGTAGTAGAATCATTAGAGTGATTATTTAGGACAGGTGTTTGAGGGTAGTAGAATTATTAGAGTGATGATTTAGGACAGGTGTTTGAGGGTAGTAGAATCATTAGAGTGATGATTTAGGACAGGTGTTTGAGGGTAGTAGAATCATTAGAGGGATGATTTAGGACAGGTGTTTGAGGGTAGTAGAATCATTAGAGTGATGATTTAGGACAGATGTTTGAGGGTAGTAGAATCATTAGAGTGATTATTTAGGACAGGTGTTTGAGGGTAGTATAATCATTAGAGTGATGATTTAGGACAGGTGTTTGAGGGTAGTAGAATCATTAGAGTGATGATTTAGGACAGGTGTTTGAGGGTAGTAGAATCATTAGAGTGATGATTTAGGACAGGTGTTTGAGGGTAGTAGAATCATTAGAGTGATGATTTAGGACAGGTGTTTGAGGGTAGTAGAATCATTAGAGTGATGATTTAGGACAGGTGTTTGAGGGTAGTAGAATCATTAGAGTGATGATTTAGGACAGGTGTTTGAGAGTAGTAGAATCATTAGAGGGATTATTTAGGACAGGTGTTTGAGGGTAGTAGAATCATTAGAGTGATGATTTAGGACAGATGTTTGTGGGTAGTAGAATCATTAGAGAGATTATTTAGGACAGGTGTTTGAGGGTAGTAGAATCATTAGAGTGATGATTTAGGACAGGTGTTTGAGTGTAGTAGAATCATTAGAGTGATGATTTAGGACAGGTGTTTGAGGGTAGTAGAATCATTAGAGGGATTATTTAGGACATGTGTTTGAGGGTAGTATAATCATTAGAGTGATGATTTAGGACAGGTGTTTGAGGGTAGTAGAATCATTAGAGTGATGATTTAAGACAGGTGTTTGAGGGTAGTAGAATCATTAGAGTGATGATTTAGGACAGATGTTTGAGGGTAGTAGAATCATTAGAGTGATTATTTAGGACAGGTGTTTGAGGGTAGTAGAATCATTAGAGTGATGATTTAGGACAGATGTTTGAGGGTAGTAGAATCATTAGAGTGATGATTTAGGACAGATGTTTGAGGGTAGTAGAATCATTAGAGTGATGATTTAGGACAGGTGTTTGAGGGTAGTAGAATCATTAGAGTGATGATTTAGGACAGGTGTTTGAGGGTAGTAGAATCATTAGAGTGATGATTTAGGACGGGTGTTTGAGGGTAGTAGAATCATTAGAGTGATGATTTAGGACAGGTGTTTGAGGGTAGTAGAATCATTAGAGTGATTATTTAGGACAGATGTTTGAGGGTACTACTTGTTCAAGTAAGTACTAAGTAATCGTTGTCTAAAACAACGGGAGAATAAAACCATGTCTAAACCATGGGATAATAAACCATGTCTAAACCATGTCTAAACCATGTCTAAACCGTGTCTAAACCATGGGATAATAAACCATGTCTAAACCATGTCTAAACCATGGGATAATAAACCATGTCTAAACCATGTCTAAACCATGGGATAATAAACCATGTCTAAACCATGTCTAAACCATGGGATAATAAACCATGTCTAAACCATATCTAAAACCATGTTTAGAACCATGTCTAAAGCCATTTCTAAATCATGTCTAAACAGTGGCGGCTCCTGAAAAAATTCTCAGGGGGGGCAATTTTTCTGATGATTTAGGTGACCTACACACATTTTAGAAAAGATATGTCCAGCAACAACATGAAGACAGGGGCAGCATATAAGTCAATACCAGAAGCATTTATTGACTGATCTCAAAAGTGTTGGCTTACCAGGGTTGGTGGAGCCCTCAGTTTCATCTTTGCCTCGCAAAGCTAACTCAAACACTCCGCAAAACTTCACACACTGGATTAGCCGGCTGAGGATGTGGCGGTTCTTGCTAATGTCGTAGTAAATATATTTGTTATAGTGAATATGGAATATGATATGTTGAGTAAAATGTTGTGCTAAGATCTATTTAGGTCAGGAGCTGGTTATAAGTTCTGTTCCTATCCAATAACAATGGACAAAAGGGTCCTATCTTGTCAGCCTTGTCAGTTTCAGTTCTCCAGTAAACTTGTGATTATCAACACTAACCTCATCGTTGTGGCGGCGGACAGCTAGCCTGTATCCCTCATCCAGTTGAGTGGGAATGTTCACTCTCCCCAAAGCAGACAATCTCAAACAGCTATCCATGTGGGTCTTTGACAGCTCATGTTTCTTAATCTTTCCTGAAAGATGGTGCATGTCCGTTACACACCAGTCGCTGTCCAAGCGGTGCTGTCTGCCGTGAAAGAGTAAGCAGGGGGTAGCAGAAGACTGCATTAGCTACATCGCAGCCTGCTAGCCAGGTTTTTCGTTCGTACCAATTTTTGGAAAATCCTCGGGTGTAGGACTTCCCCCCTTTAGTAGAAACCTGTTGAATTATTAAATTTGGTCTGGGAGGTCCTAATTGTTTCGTTGCCAATTTATCTTCATTTGTTCGCCGACAAAAAGGAACTTCTTTCAAAGACACAATCGAGTTGCACTGAAGCCTAGCCATTTTGACAGTAATAGTGAATTGATTGACGCTGCTACCCGCTCTTTTCTTAGTTACGTTCATGGTTATGTTACGTATGACGAAAGCGCGTAAGTGCAAGCCCTCAGAAACCCATAGAGATTGTATTGAAAGCTCTGATATTTGAAAAAAATAGATTTTACATGGGAGTCTATGACAGACTTCTGGGCGATTTTCAACCTGACTGAAATCGCCCCAAAAGGGGGGGGGGGGGCATTTGAAGCACGACTTTAGCCTGATTGGACATTTAGTGGCACTGTGGCAGATCAGACGTCTAGATTACAACACTGATAACTACTGTTGCCGTGATATAATTGATTAGAAAAAAAATCCCTTCCTTTTCCCGTTTGGCAGTGCGTCGCCCATATCGCCCTATTGAACACACCGCCCCTGTGTCTAAACCATGTCTAAAACCATTCTTAAAACCATGTTTAGAACCATGTCTAAACCATATCTAAACCATATCTAAACCATGGGATAATAAACCATATCTAAACCATGGGATAATAAACCATGGGATAATAAACCATGTCTAAACCATGTCTAAACCATGGGATAATAAACCATGTCTAAACCATGGGATAATAAACCATGTCTAAACCATGGGATAATAAACCATGTCTAAACCATGGGATAATAAACCATGTCTAAACCATGGGATAATAAACCATGTCTAAACCATGGGATAATAAACCATGTCTAAACCATGTCTAAACCATGGGATAATAAACCATGTCTAAACCATGTCTAAACCATGGGATAATAAACCATGGGATAATAAACCATGTCTAAACCATGGGATAATAAACCATGTCTAAACCATGGGATAAGAAACCATGGGATAATAAACCATGTCTAAACCATGGGATAAGAAACCATGGGATAATAAACCATGTCTAAACCATGGGATAATAAACCATGTCTAAACCATGGGATAAGAAACCATGGGATAATAAACCATGTCTAAACCATGGGATAATAAACCATGTCTAAACCATGTCTAAACCATGGGATAATAAACCATGTCTAAACCATGGGATAATAAACCATGTCTAAACCATGGGATAATAAACCATGTCTAAACCATGTCTAAACCATGGGATAATAAACCATGTCTAAACCATGTCTAAACCATGGGATAATAAACCATGTCTAAACCATGGGATAATAAACCATGGGATAATAAACCATGTCTAAACCATGGGATAATAAACCATGTCTAAACCATGGAATAATAAACCATGGGATAATAAACCATGTCTAAACCATGGGATAATAAACCATGTCTAAACCATGTCTAAACCATGGGATAATAAACCATGTCTAAACCATATCTAAAACCATGTTTAGAACCATGTCTAAAGCCATTTCTAAATAATGTCTAAACCATGTCTAAAACCATTCTTAAAACCATGTTTAGAACCATGTCTAAACCATATCTAAACCATGGGATAATAAACCATGGGATGATAAACCATGTCTAAAGTAATTTAACCCACCTCAACAACTGCTCTACAAGCGACCAGTGTGGCAGCCTCCCGCATACTGTTTGTAACAGTCCTCTGCTCCAACCTGTATACTGTATGTAACAGTCCTCTGCTCCAACCTGTATACTGTATGTAACAGTCCTCTGCTCCAACCTCTCCAACCTATATGCTGTATGTAACAGTCCTCTGCTCCAACCTCTCCAACCTGTATACTGTATGTAACAGTCCTCTGCTCCAACCTGTATGCTGTATGTAACAGTCCTCTGCTCCAACCTCTCCAACCTGTATGCTGTATGTAACAGTCCTCTGCTCCAACCTCTCCAACCTGTATACTGTATGTAACAGTCCTCTGCTCCAACCTCTCCAACCTGTATGCTGTATGTAACAGTCCTCTGCTCCAACCTCTCCAACCTGTATGCTGTATGTAACAGTCCTCTGCTCCAACCTCTCCAACCTGTATACTGTATGTAACAGTCCTCTGCTCCAACCTCTCCAACCTGTATGCTGTATGTAACAGTCATCTGCTCCAACCTCTCCAACCTGTATACTGTATGTAACAGTCCTCTGCTCCAACCTCTCCTACCTGTATGCTGTATGTAACAGTCCTCTGCTCCAACCTCTCCAACCTGTATGCTGTATGTAACAGTCCTCTGCTCCAACCTGTATGCTGTATGTAACAGTCCCCTGCTCCAACCTCTCCAACCTGTATGCTGTATGTAACAGTCCTCTGCTCCAACCTCTCCAACCTGTATACTGTATGTAACAGTCCTCTGCTCCAACCTGTATGCTGTATGTAACAGTCCTCTGCTCCAACCTCTCCAACCTGTATACTGTATGTAACAGTCCTCTGCTCCAACCTCTCCAACCTGTATGCTGTATGTAACAGTCCTCTGCTCCAACCTCTCCAACCTGTATACTGTATGTAACAGTCCTCTGCTCCAACCTGTATGCTGTATGTAACAGTCCTCTGCTCCAACCTCTCCAACCTGTATGCTGTATGTAACAGTCCTCTGCTCCAACCTCTCCAACCTGTATGCTGTATGTAACAGTCCTCTACTCCAACCTCTCCAACCTGTATGCTGTATGTAACAGTCCTCTGCTCCAACCTCTCCAACCTGTATGCTGTATGTAACAGTCCTCTGCTCCAACCTGTATGCTGTATGTAACAGTCCTCTGCTCCAACCTGTATGCTGTATGTAACAGTCCTCTGCTCCAACCTGTATGCTGTATGTAACAGTCCTCTGCTCCAACCTCTCCAACCTGTATGCTGTATGTGTATGTGTCTTTCAGATGGTTGGGATAAAGCAGAAGTCACATTTCAGTTGACCAATAAAGTGATTGAGATTATCCCCATGTATGGAGCTCACGTTAGGCTGGTGGTTGGAGGACTGGCTCATAATAATGGCTGGAATGGAGTAAATGGAGTGGCATCAAGCACATGGGAACCATGGAAACCATATGTTTGATGTGTTTGATACCATTCCATTCAATCTGTTCCAGCCATTATTATGAGCCAGTCCTTCCCAATTAAGGTGCCACCAGCCACCTGCTATGGAGTTTCACCTGTTTGGATTAGTAAAGGATCATTTTGAGGATATAGTGAGACTATTTCAACTTAACAGTGACATCTACTGGTTTACATAAAGCATGATGTAACTGAATAGTATATACCCCTTCTTCCCCACTAGATGGCAGTGCTGAACCACATGTAAGTAAATTGACTGAGCAAAAAGTAGGTTTTTCAATTAATTTAATATTGCAACCCAGCATTTAAAAGACATTGAGAATCCAAGAGAGGCCGACTATGAAAAGCAGAAAACTAAAGTGGAAGAGGTGTGACCTGAAAACACCCTCCTCCATCTTTATCAAAACACAGAACCGATTAAAAAGAGGTCCAGGGAGACGGGGTTAAGTTGGGCCATTCCTCCAGAACAACAAATCACATCTGACACAGCATCCAACAATTCCATATTCCAACTGTTCAACATAATTCCATCTCTACAGACGATTTCCTTGTTTAATTGTGTACTTGACATGGTTAGTTCTTCCTCCTCCCTGTTGTATCAACATGACATGACATATTTCAACATGTTCTAAAGATATAGAGGAGCGTGTGTCTGGTCTTCTGGGCCTTTCAGGTGGTCTTATCTGAGATTCCTAGAAGGGCGCCCTTATAAAACTGGCATTGAAGCACCACTGGCGTTTGAGGTAATGTTTTGTTTGGGTCCCCCCCCCCATGACCTAATCTTTCACAACAACGTAAATGCTGTGATGTCATAATGAGGATCTCTGTATTTCATGGGATTGGTGGAAGCCAGTATACTATAATGTACACAGATGTTTAAATACTAAAAGGTATGGCATTTGCATGGATATTTTATTAACAGATTGAGGATCATTATTTGAAATAAAAAGGAGTTTTGTCCATCCTTTGTGCTTTTTTTTTTTTTTTATATTGTGTTGAGTTCATTTAGATGCACTTACGTTTGATCTTTCCATTGTACGTCACACTGACTGTTGCGTCAGATCAGAATGAGTTGTGCTTTGTTCCTAGACTTATTTGGCACAGCATCAGCAGACTCCTTCCAATTAGGTACAATAATACATATCACTTCTCAGATATATGGGCAGTTCAGGACTGCATTCAATTAAGATGTATCCACCGATATTAGGCAATACACGATATATATATATATATATATATATATATATATATATATATATATATACAAATGATGACTATTATCACTTTTCAGATTTAACATATTTGAAATGTATCTGTAATATTCCTTGGTAGTATGCTTGGCAATGTACATGTGCTTCAGAATATGTGCAGTGGCTTTAGCTAAATATTTGCCGTTGTGGACGGACAGAAACTGCAGTATGGTAGTGTTAGTGCTACTGGTACCTTGATATTATATGTGCAGTTGCATATCACTTTGCTGGACTGAAGTAGACTATCCACTTCCATCACATTAATGGAAACAAATTCTTACAATTCCTTAATATGTTTGTTACTATTATCCTAGTCAATAATAAAGGCTTAACTTGATATCGATACTTTGCATATTTTTTGTGTTCTTGACATTGTGGCTAAAAAAAAAAAAAAGAGACTTATCTTGCATTGTAAAGACCTTAATATTTTAAAGATGGGTTATTTCCAATAAAATTAAAGACAGATGAGTTATCACCTCTAGTCACAGATAGAAGTCATCGATAAATGTCCGAATATCTTAATAATATTCACATGATGTTCTTAGAATGCAATAAATGGAAGGTCTGCAACAATACATAAAACATTTACAATAGCTACACACTCAAAAATATTACACGTACGGTCAAATCAATAAACACTCAGTCTGAATAAACAACATTTTAACAAAAGTACAGTATCATACAACAACTACATATGTGAATAAAGCGACCAAGGTTAAAATAACACTTGAATTTCATTACAAAATAATTTTTATACATGATGTGAGATATACATTATTTATCTTACTTTTGGCATTTACAATTTTCGTCCCATTGACATACAGTATATTACAGCGAGGGATGGAGTTTTAGTCACAGTAAGGACAAGTGCATAGCAAAATAGAAAACCATTTAATTATTTTAAGGACATTTTAACGCAAATCATGACCAAGTGGTATTTCAAAAACAACATTGAACAAAATGATGTTTAAGGCAAATATTTCATCATTTAAAATTGGCATAGTCTGAGAAAATGTCCACAAAGTCTTGTACCACCCGGTAGCAGAAGTCGTATTGTTCCTGGGGAAAGAATTTAGAACCATCAGGGACAATTCTAAATAAGACTCCGATGAACTGACATGTTAAATGTTCAATGTTTTATATCTGTTTTGATCATTTTACTGTCAGCCAGAGCACCAAAGACACATTCTGATATTGTATTATCTATTACTGGCATTGGGACCGATAGATACATGGTCAATTATGATGTGTCACAAAACTACGTTAAAATATTGGATTCTTTGGAAATTAGAATAGGTTCAAAATATTTTTCAGAGGAAACGGTTTTGGTGTAACAAACGGTGATTTGTGTCAAAGTCCTCACCACGGTCTGGACCATATGTGGCCTCTGCATCCGTAAGCTCTTCACAGTCTGAAACACGTCCAGCAAGCCCTCAGCTTTGACCCGCTCCAGGATATTGCTCAGTGCAATGAACGTACCTGTTCGCCCTGCACCAGCACTAACACAACAGAACAATAAAGAAAAACAGTGACTTTGGGGTTTTGTGACTGTTGTAATGGGTTGTCCTGCCTAAAGAATGCTGAACAAACTATAAAAGTCCAAAGTGTTACCGAAAAAAAAAAAAGGGTTACCGAAGTACATTTAAAGTGGTATAAAAGTGTTACTTAGGTAAGAGTAAAGTGTAAAAGTGTTAGCAAAGTAATATATCCCACCACATGGTGATAAGGGTCAGAGTCTTAGCTACCTGCAGTGTACGATGATGGGATGGTTTCCTGACTGCTGTTGCTGTTTCTGCACCGAGGCGATGATGTCGATCATTCCTTTCCCCTCGGCTGGGATCCCGATCTCTGGCCAGCCGTGGAAGTGGAAGTGGCGGACCAGACGTGTCTGCTTATCCTGAAACATGGAAACCCAGGTTTGAAAAGATAATGTAGCTTTCAGGATGCTCATTTTAGCAATATGATAGGTTTGGACGGATAATTTAGCACTGGGAGCAAATTTTTGCAATTTGCTAGGTTTGGTAAAATAGCTTAGCGTTTGGGAGCTAATTTTAGCAATATGCTAGGTTTGGACGGATAATTTAGCATTGGGAGCAAATTTTCGCGATTTGCTAGGTTTGGTAAGATAGCTTAGCGTTTGGGAGCTAATTTTAGCAATTTGCTAGGTTTGGAAAGATAGTTTAGCGTTTCGAATGCAAATTCTAGCAATACGCTAGTTTCTCGTGACGACTGTAAACATCTAATTTGGTCGAGGGTTACAAGATTAGCAATATGATAGCATGACGAACACTGTATTGCTGTGATTATTCATAGACTCCTCTCTTGAGGTAAGACGAAGGTTAAGGCAAAAAAATCTCAATAAACTATTGCTTTAAGTCCCTCACCACCTCAGGGTATTTCCATGTTTAACTTACTGGGCCGTAGGTGAGTACCAGGTCCCGTAGACTGAAGGTGTCACAAACAGTGTCTCCCTTGATCTCTACAGTGTAGTTTCCATAGGTCACTGAGTCCTCTGTGGGCCAGTACTGGAAACACTTGTCCTGCAGGAGACACGGACAGGAGATTAACACAGAGTACTGGATAGAATAGTGATTACGTTACCGTCAAATAATAGAAGAAGAAGACATGTAAGAAGACATACAATATTACAATAACTCAAATCATGTAAGAACAGTAGCCTAGTACAATATTACAATAACTCAAATCATGTAAGAGGTCCTAGTTTCGGATCTTTTTTAGCAGTAGACAACTGAGGTGCAGTAGCAGTAAGTGAATACGGATTACCAGGACGTGTACTCAGAGCACGCGCGGACCAACTGGCAAGTGTCTTCCCCTGACAGAGTCTGTAATCCCAACATGTTTCAAGCAGACCACCATAGTCCCCGTGCCCAAGAAAGCGAAGGTAACCTGCCTAAATGACTACCGCCCCGTAGCACTCACGTCGGTAGCCATGAAGTGCTTTGAAAGGCTGGTCATGGCTCACATCAACACCATCGTCCCGGAAAACCCTAGACCCACTCCAATTCTACAATTCTACAGATGACGCAATCTCAATCGCAGTCCACATTGCCCTTTCCCACCTGGACAAAAGGAACACCTATGTGAGAATGCTATTCATTGACTACAGCTCAGTGTTCAACACCATAGTGCCCTCAAAGCTCATCACTAAGCTAAGGACCCTGGGACTAAACACCTCCTTCTGCAACTGGATCCTGGACTTCCTGACGGGCCGCCCCCAGGTGGTAAGAGTAGGCAACAACACATCTGCCACGCTGATCCTCAACACGGGGGCCCCTCAGGGGTGCGTGCTCAGTCCCCTCCTGTACTCCCTGTTCACTCTCACTCATGACTGGCGGCCAAGCACAACTCCAACACCATCATCAAGTTTGCTGACGACACAATAATGGTAGGTCTGATCACCAAGGAGGTCAGAGACCTGGCAGTGTGGTGTCAGGACAACAACCTCTCCCTCAATGTGAGCAAGACAAAGGAGCTGATCGTGGACTACAGGAAAAGGAGGGCCGAACAGGCCCCCATTTAACATCGACGGGGATGTAGTGGAGCGGGTCGAGAGTTTCAAGTTCATTGGTGTCCACATCACCAACAAACTATCATGGTCCAAAAACACCAAGACAGTCGTGAAGAGGGCACGACAACACCTTTTCCCCTCAGGAGACTGAAAATATTTGGTATGGGCTCTCAGATCCTCAAAAGGTTCTACAGCTGCACCAACGAGAGCATCCTGACCGGTTGCATCACCACCTGGTATGGCAACTGCTTGGCCTCCGACCGTAAGGCGCTACAGAGGGCAGTGCGTACGGCCTAGTACATCACTGGGGCCAATTTAGGATCCTTGAAAATCTATGTATGACTATAATAGCAATTGTGGCATCGTGTATAAATTATTCTATATTAGTTTGCATTTCCATTATCTTGAAATATTTGATATCCTGATAAATGTATTTTACGTGTACTTTTACACCCTGACAATTTTCTGTCCCCTCCCCACCTCCAGAAACTGACCAACATGCGGATAATGAAGGAGAACATGAGGATGGGAAATCTCCCTGCCAACATGAAGAAGAACAGAGTGCTCCAGATTATTCCATGTAAGGAACGCCGGAAAAAGTTACAACACACAAACTGAATCCCAGTCTGTTTCCCCAGTCCAGTGGCACTACGTTGCGTCATGCAGTATTGTTTAACGTGTGACAGATTGTGACCCACAGATTATATGTAGTGTTGTGGCGTCTCTCTTTATGTAGTGTTGTGGTGTCTCTCTTTATGTAGTGTTGTGGTGTCTCTCTTTATGTAGTGTTGTGGCGTCTCTCTTTATGTAGTGTTGTGGTGTCTCTCTTTATGTAGTGTTGTGGTGTCTCTCTTTATGTAGTGTTGTGGTGTCTCTCTTTATGTAGTGTTGTGGTGTCTCTCTTTATGTAGTGTTGTGGCGTCTCTCTTTATGTAGTGTTGTGGTGTCTCTCTTTATGTAGTGTTGTGGCGTCTCTCTTTATGTAGTGTTTTGTCCTCTCTCTATGTAGTGTTGTGGTGTCTCTCTTTATGTAGTGTTTTGTCCTCTCTCTATGTAGTGTTGTGGTGTCTCTCTTTATGTAGTGTTGTGGCGTCTCTCTTTATGTAGTGTTGTGGCGTCTCTCTTTATGTAGTGTTGTGGCGTCTCTCTTTATGTAGTGTTGTGGTGTCTCTCTTTATGTAGTGTTGTGGCGTCTCTCTTTATGTAGTGTTGTGGTGTCTCTCTTTATGTAGTGTTGTGGTGTCTCTCTTTATGTAGTGTTGTGGCGTCTCTCTTTATGTAGTGTTTTGTCCTCTCTCTATGTAGTGTTGTGGTGTCTCTCTTTATGTAGTGTTGTGGCGTCTCTCTTTATGTAGTGTTGTGGCGTCTCTCTTTATGTAGTGTTGTGGTGTCTCTCTTTATGTAGTGTTGTGGTGTCTCTCTTTATGTAGTGTTGTGGTGTCTCTCTTTATGTAGTGTTGTGGTGTCTCTCTTTATGTAGTGTTGTGGCGTCTCTCTTTATGTAGTGTTGTGGCGTCTCTCTTTATGTAGTGTTGTGGCGTCTCTCTTTATGTAGTGTTGTGGTGTCTCTCTTTATGTAGTGTTGTGGTGTCTCTCTTTATGTAGTGTTGTGGTGTCTCTCTTTATGTAGTGTTGTGGTGTCTCTCTTTATGTAGTGTTGTGGTGTCTCTCTTTATGTAGTGTTGTGGTGTCTCTCTTTATGTAGTGTTGTGGTGTCTCTCTTTATGTAGTGTTGTGGTGTCTCTCTTTATGTAGTGTTGTGGCGTCTCTCTTTATGTAGTGTTGTGGCGTCTCTCTTTATGTAGTGTTGTGGTGTCTCTCTTTATGTAGTGTTGTGGTGTCTCTCTTTATGTAGTGTTGTGGTGTCTCTCTTTATGTAGTGTTGTGGTGTCTCTCTTTATGTAGTGTTGTGGCGTCTCTCTTTATGTAGTGTTGTGGTGTCTCTCTTTATGTAGTGTTGTGGTGTCTCTCTTTATGTAGTGGTGTGGTGTCTCTCTTTATGTAGTGTTGTGGTGTCTCTCTCTATGTAGTGTTGTGGTGTCTCTCTTTATGTAGTGTTGTGGTGTCTCTCTTTATGTAGTGTTGTGGCGTCTCTCTTTATGTAGTGTTGTGGTGTCTCTCTTTATGTAGTGTTGTGGTGTCTCTCTTTATGTAGTGTTGTGGCGTCTCTCTTTATGTAGTGTTGTGGTGTCTCTCTTTATGTAGTGTTGTGGTGTCTCTCTTTATGTAGTGTTGTGGTGTCTCTCTTTATGTAGTGTTGTGGCGTCTCTCTAGTCGTGATGTGTGTTTTGTCCTATATTTTTATTTTTAATCCCAGCCCCCGTCCCCACAGGAGTCCTTTTGCCTTTTGGTAGGCCGTCATTGTAAATAAGAATTTGTAAATCTGATTTGCCTAGTCAAATAAAGGTTAAATATGCTATTTCTTTGATGAATATCCTTCCTACCTGCTCCCTCTCCTGTAGTTCAGTCAGCATGACGATGGAGTGACACTTCCACTCCCAGGCCATCCTCCAGTAGTCCTCCACCGTGTGAGACAAAGGACCCTGGGTCGCTATAAAGTAGTCCTTCTGCCTGTAGCCCTGAGGACCCCCCACCACAGCATACGGTACAGTCATTACCCCCCATGTTACAGACCCCCCACCACAGCATACGGTACAGTCATTACCCCCCATGTTACATCTTCTGCCTGTAGCCCTGAGGACCCCCCACCACAGCATACGGTACAGTCATTACCCCCATGTTACATCTTCTGCCTGTAGCCCTGAGGACCCCCCACCACAGCATACGGTACAGTCATTACCCCCCATGTTACATCTTCTGCCTGTAGCCCTGAGGACCCCCCACCACAGCATACGGTACAGTCATTACCCCCCATGTTACATCTTTCTGCCTGTAGCCCTGAGGACCCCCCACCACAGCATACGGTACAGTCATTACCCCCCATGTTACATCTTCTGCCTGTAGCCCTGAGGACCCCCCACCACAGCATACGGTACAGTCATTACCCCCCATGTTACATCTTCTGCCCGTAGCCCTGAGGACCCCCCACCACAGCATACGGTACAGTCATTACCCCCCATGTTACAGACCCCCCACCACAGCATACGGTACAGTCATTACCCCCCATGTTACATCTTCTGCCTGTAGCCCTGAGGACCCCCCACCACAGCATACGGTACAGTCATTACCCCCCATGTTACATCTTCTGCCTGTAGCCCTGAGGACCCCCCACCACAGCATACGGTACAGTCATTACCCCCCATGTTACATCGGTACAACTTCCTTGAAACTTTGCAGATTGCAGTGTATGAATATATACTTTAATATACTGCAAAAAAAAAAAAAAAAGAACTGAGAACAAATGTGACATTGATTCACATTTACTCATTGGTGTAGTAGTGAGTATTGTAATGTTTACTTACGTCTATAAAAGATGCGTTGATGTAGTCGGTAAACTCTTGGCCTCTTCTCATGGACACAATCACTCTGTTGAAGTCATCTGAAAAATAAATTCAAGATCAAAATCAAATATTAAAAACGGGAGATAACTACAAAGACAGTACATCGAGTATATCAATCACATAACATTGCAACTCTCCAAAATAAAACACGACCCCTCATCGTAACTGCAGAATTACGACATGGCTTGGCGTTGTAATTACGCTGTGTGGCGCCGTCTGTAGATTACGACCTGTGTGGCGCCGTTTTTAATTACGGCACATTGTGCCATATCTTAACCAAAAGATAAGTTCAGGCATTAATTCCGAGCCCTATGAACCCTGGTCCAAAGTAGTGCACTAAACAGAGAATAGGGTGCCCTTTGAGATGCAACCTAAAAAAGGCTTGTTCGGATCCCATTTCCCAAACACTATTTGCAAGCTCAGAGGCAAGGCAATGAAAAACGCATCACTCAACCCAAAGAACAGCAAAAAAAAAAAAAAAAAAAAAAGCGTTTTATCAGATAAAACCACAAGATGACCGGATAAACGATCTCTCAACGTCAGTCCCATGCAGGTTTAAATATATCAATACCAAATATGAAAAGGTACATATACAGTGGATTTCCTGGCTACTTCTGCATGAATGCAGTTTAGGTAAGAGAAACCAAGGGAATAAGAGATGTCATAATATCTCTCGTCTCGTTCTGAAAGGTTGACATGAACACAATATAATCTGTGGGTCACAATCTGTCACACGTTAAACAATACTGCATGACGCAACGTGGTGCCACTGGACTGGGGAAACAGACTGGGATTCAGTTTGTGTGTTGTAACTTTTCCGGCGTTCCTTACATGGAATAATCTGGAGCACTCTGTTCTTCTTCATGTTGGCAGGGAGATTTCCCATCCTCATGTTCTCCTTCATTATCCGCATGTTGGTCAGTTTCTGGAGGTGGGGAGGGGACAGAAAAGTGTCAGGGTGTAAAAGTACACGTAAAATACATTTATCAGGATATCAAATATGTCAAGATAATGGAAATGCTAACTAATATAGAATAATTTATACACGATGCCACAATTGCTATTATAGTCATACATAGATTTTCAAGGATCCTAAATTGCACGTAGCGAAGGGGCTATATATCTCATCTACTATAACCATGTCAGAGAGACAGGACCCCCGGCTCTCACTTTGAACTCCTCCTCCAGACCGACCCTGTCCAAGGGGGCGTGGGTGTTGTGGAGTTTGTGCAGGTGTCCTTCCAGAGATGACACGTCCAGCTCTGTGTCGCCGTAGAGGTAGTATTCCAACAGGGCCTGATAGATGAACGAGTACTGCATCTGGAGGCCACAGAGGAAGACAAAACACATAGTTAGAGCACTAGAAGAAGAAGAAGAAGAAGAAGAAGAAGAAGAAGAAGAAGAAGAAGAAGAAGATGATTAAGCTGAAGAAGAAGAAGAAGAAGAAGAAGAAGAAGATGATTAAGCTGAAGAAGAAGAAGAAGAAGAAGAAGATGATTAAGCTGAAGAAGAAGAAGAAGAAGAAGAAGAAGAAGAAGAAGAAGAAGAAGAAGAAGAAGAAGAAGAAGAAGTGTGCTGTTCCACAGGGATAGATTCTTGGACCTCTATTTTTTCTAGTTTACATTACAAATACACATTTAGAACTTACTTTTGGACATATTGCTAGTCCTAGTACTAAGAGTAACATAGACTGATGCCTTGCAGGAAATAGTGTTGTGACCCTGCTGTTTATTTCACCCTACTCACGTCCGTCTGCACGAGCTGTGAGCGCTGGTCTCTTATCTTGGACACAAAACCAAAGACGTCAATCTTCTGCTCTTGGTGCATCATGTCAATCACGCCGTCAATCACAATGAAGGTCCCTGTCCTTCCCACACCAGCACTGCAGAGACAAAGGACAGAGAAGGCCAAGGAGTCAACTATTTAGCGTCTGAGAATATTAGAATGGTAGTTAGATCTCTCTCACTAAAGATAGGTGGGAATGTAACCTTGAGGTTACTATGTACACTAAAACAGTTGAAATGTCTGAAAGACTACATCCCAGTATAAGGTACCTGCAGTGGACCATGATGGGACCAGCGAAGGAGGGGTTGACCGTCTTGACTTTCTTGAGGAACTTGAGCATGCCGATGGGGGAGAAGGGCACCCCAAAATCAGGCCAGCTGGTGAAGTGGAGCTGGGTGACCAGCCTGGAGGGCTTGGTGCCGTCACTGGCCTGCTACAGGAGAGGACACACAGAGCAGACATACAGAGTCATTACTGTAAACCAGATACTACATAGAGTCATTACTGTAAACCAGATACTACATAGAGAATCATTACTATAAACCAGATACTACATAGAGAGTCATTACTATAAACCAGATACTACATACAGAGTCATTACTGTAAACCAGATACTACATAGAGTCATTACTGTAAACCAGATACTACATAGAGAGTCATTACTATAAACCAGATACTACATAGAGTCATTACTATAAACCAAATACTACATAGAGTCATTACTATAAACCAAATACTACATAGAGTCATTACTATAAACCAGATACTACATAGAGTCATTACTGTAAACCAGATACTACATACAGAGTCATTACTATAAACCAGATACTACATAGAGTCATTACTATAAACCAGATACTACATAGAGAGTCATTACTATAAACCAGATACTACATATAGTCATTACTATAAACCAGATACTACATAGAGAGTCATTACTATAAACCAGATACTACATATAGAGTCATTACTATAAACCAGATACTACATAGAGAGTCATTACTGTAAACCAGATACTACATAGAGTCATTACTGTAAACCAGATACTACACACAGAGTCATTACTATAAACCAGATTCTACATAGGTAGCCATTACTATAAACCAGATACTACATAGAGTGTCATTACTATAAACCAGATACTACATAGAGTCATTACTATAAACCAGATACTACATAGAGTCATTACTATAAACCAGATACTACATAGAGTCATTACTATAAACCAGATACTACATAGAGTCATTACTGTAAACCAGATACTACATAGATAGTCATTCCTATAAACAAGATACTACATAGAGTCATTACTGTAAACCAGATACTACATAGATAGTCATTACTGTAAACCAGATACTACATAGAGAGTCATTACTGTAAACCAGATACTACATAGAGTCATTACTATAAACCAGATACTACATAGATAGTCATTACTATAAACCAGATACTACATAGAGTCATTACTATAAACCAGATACTACATAGAGTCATTACTATAAACCAGATACTACATAGAGAGTCATTTCTATAAACCAGATACTACATAGAGTCATTACTATAAACCAGATACTACATAGAGTCATTACTATAAACCAGATACTACATAGAGTCATTACTATAAACCAGATACTACATAGAGTCATTACTATAAACCAGATACTACATAGAGTCATTACTATAAACCAGATACTACATAGGTAGTCATTACTATAAACCAGATACTACATAGAGTGTCATTACTATAAACCAGATACTACATAGAGTCATTACTATAAACCAGATACTACATAGAGTCATTACTGTAAACCAGATACTACACACAGAGTCATTACTATAAACCAGATTCTACATAGGTAGCCATTACTATAAACCAGATACTACATAGTGTCATTACTATAAACCAGATACTACATAGAGTCATTACTATAAACCAGATACTACATAGAGTCATTACTATAAACCAGATACTACATAGAGTCATTACTATAAACCAGATACTACATAGAGTCATTACTGTAAACCAGATACTACATAGATAGTCATTCCTATAAACAAGATACTACATAGAGTCATTACTGTAAACCAGATACTACATAGATAGTCATTACTGTAAACCAGATACTACATAGAGTCATTACTATAAACCAGATACTACATAGATAGTCATTACTATAAACCAGATACTACATAGAGTCATTACTATAAACCAGATACTACATAGAGTCATTACTATAAACCAGATACTACATAGAGAGTCATTTCTATAAACCAGATACTACATAGAGTCATTACTATAAACCAGATACTACATAGAGTCATTACTATAAACCAGATACTACATAGAGTCATTACTATAAACCAGATACTACATAGAGTCATTACTATAAACCAGATACTACATAGAGTCATTACTATAAACCAGATACTACATAGAGTCATTACTATAAACCAGATACTACATAGAGTCATTACTATAAACCAGATACTACATAGAGTCATTACTATAAACCAGATACTATATAGAGTCATTACTATAAACCAAATACTACATAGAGTCATTACTATAAACCAGATACTACATAGATAGTCATTACTATAAACCAGATACTACATAGAGTCATTACTATAAACCAGATACTACATAGAGAGTCATTACTATAAACCAGATACTACATAGAGTCATTACTATAAACCAGATACTACATAGAGTCATTACTATAAACCAGATACTACATAGATAGTCATTACTATAAACCAGATACTACATAGAGTCATTACTATAAACCAGATACTACATAGAGAGTCATTACTATAAACCAGATACTACATAGAGTCATTACTATAAACCAGATACTACATAGAGAGTCATTACTATAAACCAGATACTACATAGAGAGTCATTACTATAAACCAGATACTACATAGAGTCATTACTATAAACCAGATACTACATAGAGTCATTACTATAAACCAGATACTACATAGAGTCATTACTATAAACCAGATACTACATAGAGAGTCATTACTATAAACCAGATACTACATAGAGAGTCATTACTATAAACCAGATACTACATAGAGTCATTACTATAAACCAGATACTACATAGAGTCATTACTGTAAACCAGATACTACATACAGAGTCATTACTATAAACCAGATACTACATAGAGAGTCATTTCTATAAACCAGATACTACATAGAGAGTCATTACTATAAACCAGATACTACATAGAGAGTCATTACTATAAACCAGATACTACATAGAGAGTCATTACTATAAACCAGATACTACATAGAGAGTCATTACTATAAACCAGATACTACATAGAGAGTCATTACTATAAACCAAATACTATATAGAGAGTCATTACTATAAACCAGATACTACATAGAGAGTCATTACTATAAACCAGATACTACATAGAGTCATTACTATAAACCAGATACTACATAGAGAGTCATTACTATAAACCAGATACTACATAGAGAGTCATTACTATAAACCAGATACTACATAGAGAGTCATTACTATAAACCAGATACTACATAGAGAGTCATTACTGTAAACCAGATACTACATAGAGAGTCATTACTATAAACCAGATACTACATAGAGAGTCATTACTATAAACCAGATACTACATAGAGAGTCATTACTATAAACCAGATACTACATAGAGTCATTACTATAAACCAGATACTACATAGAGAGTCATTACTATAAACCAGATACTACATAGAGAGTCATTACTATAAACCAGATACTACATAGAGAGTCATTTCTATAAACCAGATACTACATAGAGAGTCATTTCTATAAACCAGATACTACATAGAGAGTCATTACTATAAACCAGATACTACATAGAGAGTCATTACTATAAACCAGATACTACATAGAGAGTCATTACTATAAACCAGATACTACATAGAGAGTCATTACTATAAACCAAATACTACATAGAGAGTCATTACTATAAACCAAATACTACATAGAGTCATTACTATAAACCAGATACTACATAGAGTCATTACTGTAAACCAAATACTACATAGAGTCATTACTATAAACCAGATACTACATAGAGTCATTACTATAAACCAGATACTACCTCTGTGGAAAGGGTTCTGCATGGAACCAAAAAGGGTTCTACCTGAAACCAAAAAGGGTTCTTCAAAGGGTTCTCCTATGAGGACAGCCATTAGGTTGTAGATAACAGCTTTTTTTTCTAAGAGTGTAAGCTAGCATAATGTCATCCAGGCAAGTAAAAATGGTGGTACTAGCTACTAGCCCGGCTGGCCTGTGCCAAACCACGGACAACCACTGAGTAGCGTGAGCTCGGGGACATGGAACAGACCCTGTCCCCGACCTTCGAACTTGGGTCCTGGGCGGGATGGAACACTTGTGGTGGCCAGCAGGCTGCACACACAACAGACCCTGTCCCCGACCTTCGACCTTGGGCCCTGGGCGGGAGGGTCTTTGAATTAGAGTGAGTCACTGGGGATCAGTAGCAGCAGTAGGCTTTGATAGTCCTGTGACTCTGTGGGTCATGTGTTGTGTTGTACAGATGTAGGATCTTAATTTGAGCCAGTTTGCTACAGCAGGAAAATAATCCTGCAGCAACAGGAAATGTGAATTATCATGTGTATTATAATTAAATTGACATTGTTGTAGGGGTTGATACATTTTTCGTTAGGGCAAATCAAGTGTAAGATGTTAAAAAGGGAATTACAAACTTTAAACGCCTTTAAAAATACAGCTTTGCATTTCCTGCCGTGCAGGAAAATTCTCAGCAACAAAAGAGTCTACTCTATTCACGCAACACAAGAACACACAGTTTACAGCACAACCTTTAAGTTTGATAAGACTGCTACGGCGTGTTGTGGAGCTCTGTAGGTTACATATTTACAGTCAAATACTTATTAGTATCACATTAGTATTACTACAAGTGACTAACTATAGGATAGGCAAGCGCTTACATTTCCAACCAAACCTACAGTACTGTCACAATCGAATAACACCCACTTCCACATCTCCAACCACATGATTACCATCTAATAATAACTTACATTTTACATCATTTAGCAGACGCTCTTATCCAGAGCGACTTACAAATTGGTGCATTCAACTTATGATAGCCAGTGGGACAACCACTTGGGGGGTGCGGGAGGGAGGGGGTGGGGGGGGGGGGGTAGAAGGATTACTGTTATACTATTCCAGTTATTCCTTAAAGAGGTAGGGTTTCAAGTGTCTCCGGAAGGTGGTCAGGTGACTCCGCTGTCCTGGCGTCGTGGGGGAGCTTGTTCCACCATTGGGGTGCCAGAGCAGCGAATAGCTTAGACTGGGCTGAGCGTTGCACTTACATATTGTATGCAGAACTTCCGTATGGTGTAGTCCACCAGCACAGTAATGTCTTCCACAGCCACCCGGACATTGCCATAGGTCCAACAGCCCTGGTCTGGCCAGTACTGGTAACACTTGTCCTAGTGGGGGAAACACAAACAGGGAAGCAATGAGTCACTCAGGTTCTAATCATAGAGTATGTCCCAATGTCTATACTGGCACCCTACTTAGTACAAAACAGGGTTGGAGTCAGTTCCATTCTAATTCCAGTCAATTCCGAAATGACAAAATTCAAATTTAATGATACATTTTCCTTTTTGAAAAGCAGCGAAGACAATTGGAATTGGAAAATATAGAAGATAAGACAATATTGTGGTATTATATTCTATTAGTTCACACAAGGGGGAAATCTGTCTTGACATCTTAGCTCCCCCTGACTCTTCAACCTATTAGAGTGAGAAGGAAGAGCTCCCTCCAGAGCCGGCCCGCCCATTAGACAGGATTAGGTGGCCACCTATGGCAGCAGATTGACAAGGGCAGCATCTTCCAAGTGAATCTGACCTCCAGCAACACATAAAACCTCACACAATTCTGCCCCAAAATAATGACAATGTATCTCAACCAGTGGCATATGGGCTTTTTAGGCGAGCGCTGATGCCGCCCTGTGATAAGCGGTGCCCACTTTGTTAAAGGCAGGGGTGAAAAATATGTTTGCTTGTCCATATCCCAGCATGCCTCTCCAGGGTGCTGTTGGAGAGACGCATCGCTGCTGCGCACCACCAACATTCCGTCAAAAATATTATCGAACGTAAATCATGTAGCAGATATAGCCTATGGTAGAAAGAGTATGTGGCCTTTTCTGTAGCCTACAGCTCTCTCTCTCTCTCTCTCTCTCTCTCTCTCTCTCTCTCTCTCTCTCTCTCTCTCTCTCTCTCTCACACTCTCTCTCTCACACTCTCTCTCTCTCTCTCTCTCTCTCTCTTTTTATTTTTATTTTTTTACATCGGATAAAAGTAGAGACCCAGAGCAAAAAAAAAAGGTACATCGTACACTACAGTTGAGGAACACTGGGAAAGTAATTCTGCTTTGAAAGTTGATAAACTTGTAAAATCACTTTTGAGAAAATAGCCCTTGAATGTTTTGGTACACCTACTGGAGAGCTCTTCTTTGTCTACACCCATTCAGCATCGTTCACACCCTCTTAAGCTTTAGCCCCACCCATCTCTTTAAGGATTCCCATGTGAGGCCATGTACTAAACAACCAAAGATTTCAAGACTAAAGGCTGGTTTATACTACGGGTGGAGACTAAAGGCTGGTTTATACTACGGGTGGAGACTAAAGGCTGGTTTATACTACGGGTGGAGACTAAAGGCTGGTTTATACTACGGGTGGAGACTAAAGGCTGGTTTATACTACGGGTGGAGACTAAAGGCTGGTTTATACGACGGGTGGAGACTAAAGGCTGGTTTATACTACGGGTGGAGACTAAAGGCTGGTTTATACTACGGGTGGAGACTAAAGGCTGGTTTATACTACGGGTGGAGACTAAAGGCTGGTTTATACTACGGGTGGAGACTAAAGGCTGGTTTATACTACGGGTGGAGACTAAAGGCTGGTTTATACTACGGGTGGAGACTAAAGGCTGGTTTATACTACGGGTGTATTCGAACATTTAATTTGGAGTGCCAGAGTGTTCGTAAACTCAGAGCGTTGTCAGATTGGCCGTTCAGAAATTCAGAGCGTTTCGCTCTCGGAGCGTTCAGAGCGCACACTGGACGCTCCGGCCGAGGAGTAGGGTTGATCTGAGCGTTCTGACGTAACAACAGCAGTCAAGCACCCAAGCTAACTGGCTAACGTTGGCTAGTTTGCTAGCTACTTCCAGACACAAATGAGAGAACAGCTCACTCTGACCATTTTAATCATCCTAGCAGAGCTGGTTAGGCTTTTTTTATGATATCCAGAGCGTTGGTGACTGCAACTGTGCTGCTGGCAAC
>NW_028159474.1:5000-20000 GCF_964263955.1 Coregonus lavaretus
CCTATATTACCCTAGCTACAACACACACACCCTATATTACCCTAGCTACAACACACACACCCTATATTACCCTAGCTACAACACACACACACACTATATTACCCTAGCTACAACACACACACCCTATATTACCCTAGCTACAACACACACACACCCTATATTACCCTAGCTACAACACACATACCCTATATTACCCTAGCTACAACACACATACCCTATATTACCCTAGCTACAACACACACACCCTATATTACCCTAGCTACAACACACATACCCTATATTACCCTAGCTACAACACACATACCCTATATTACCCTAGCTACAACACACACACCCTGTATTACCCTAGCTACAACACACACACACCCTATATTACCCTATCTACAACACACACACCCTATATTACCCTAGCTACAACACACATACCTTATATTACCCTAGCTACAACACACACACCCTATATTACCCTAGCTACAACACACATACCCTATATTACCCTAGCTACAACACACACACCCTATATTACCCTAGCTACAACACACATACCCTATATTACCCTAGCTACAACACACACATACCCTATATTACCCTAGCTACAACACACACACCCTATATTACCCCAGCTACAACACACACACACACTATATTACCCTAGCTACAATACACATACCCTATATTACCCCAGCTACAACACACACACCCTATATTACCCTAGCTACAACACACACACACCCTATATTACCCTAGCTACAACACACACACCCTATATTACCCTAGCTACAACACACACACCCTATATTACCCTAGCTACAACACACATACCCTATATTACCCTAGCTACAACACACACACCCTATATTACCCTAGCTACAACACACACACACCCTATATTACCCTAGCTACAACACACACACACCCTATATTACCCTAGCTACAACAAACACACCCTATATTACCCTAGCTACAACACACACACCCTATATTACCCTAGCTACAACACACACACCCTATATTACCCTAGCTACAACACACACACCCTATATTACCCTAGCTACAACACACACCCTATATTACCCTAGCTACAACACACATACCCTATATTACCCTAGCTACAACACACACACCCTATATTACCCTAGCTACAACACACACACTCTATATTACCCTAGCTACAACACACACACCCTATATTACCCTAGCTACAACACACACACCCTATATTACCCTAGCTACAACACACACACACCCTATATTACCCTAGCTACAACACACATACCCTATATTACCCTAGCTACAACACACACACCCTATATAACCCTAGCTACAACACACACACACCCTATATTACCCTAGCTACAACACACACACCCTATATTACCCTAGCTACAACACACACACCCTATATTACCCTAGCTACAACACACACACACCCTATATTACCCTAGCTACAACACACACACACCCTATATTACCCTAGCTACAACACACACACCCTATATTACCCTAGCTACAACACACACACCCTATATTACCCTAGCTACAACACACACACCCTATATTACCCTAGCTACAACACACACACCCTATATTACCCTAGCTACAACACACACACCCTATATTACCCTAGCTACAACACACATTCCCTATATTACCCTAGCTACAACACACACACCCTATATTACCCTAGCTACAACACACATTCCCTATATTACCCTAGCTACAACACACATACCCTATATTACCCTAGCTACAACACACACACCCTATATTACCCTAGCTACAACACACATACCTTATATTACCCTAGCTACAACACACATACCCTATATTACCCTAGCTACAACACACACACACCCTATATTACCCTAGCTACAACACACACACAATATATTTAGTATAGCTTTATCTAAAAAGGATAACTTTTTCAATGTTTTACCATTTTTTTTAAATGAAATTCACTGAGGAGGATGGTCCTCCCCTTCCTCCTCTGAGGAGCCTCCACTGCTACAGCTGGTGTTGCTGTCAGTGTTATTACCAGGACCATGTGTCTCATTAACTAAGCCCTGTGTTCCTCTCTGTTTCTCCAACACGCCCTCGTGATTTTAATTGATATTCGAACCCTCCTAATTCACCTTGTCATTAGCAGAACTATGGACCGTTCAGGGATTTAACTGGACTATGTGTTATTGTGGCTTCAAACAGGCAGCAGAGAGAGAAGTGCTCTGGACGGCCAACATAACTATTATTTTAGTGTGACAGGACAGCACTCACCCAGCTCTGCATTAGTCACACCTAATGCACTGAAGCAACACTGACTGCCCATGTGGCTAATCAGATCAGCTAGCTGCACACACACCTCACCTCACTCAGCAAGACTTCAGTCCCTCTGAGCAGTTTAACGTTACAGAGAGAAAACAACACTAATAAGATCTCTGAATCCTCCTTTTCCACACATAGGCCACGTCCCTAGTGGCACCCTATCCCCTATGTAATGCACTCCTTTGACCAGGGATCTATATAGGGAATAGGGTGCCATTTGGGACAAAGACATAGTGTTATTAGAACGGTTAGGACGGAGTGTCTTGGACGTCATTCTAGAAAATGTAGATCACCTCTCCAGTGTAAACTTTAGTTCAAGAATGATGTCGAATCAATTTGTCTCCATGGTGATAAGAGCTTGCAGGGAAATATTCAGACGGACTTAACGATAAGCATCAGAGAAATAACAGAAAACGAACGGAGAGAAGAGAGAGGAACCCTGAGCTGAGGACTGAGCAGGCCTGTGAGCTGAGCTGGGTCGTGTTAATTATGCACAAAACTGAAGAAATCGATACAATCTTCTCGTCCAGTAAGAAACACTCATTTTCGTTGTCCGTAGCACGTTTTAAAATGTTTTTCTACAGTTTGTCCTAATGAACACAAACCTGAATAGAGTAAGCGCGTGGGCTAGGGGAATCTGTATTTGCAAGGCCATGTTGTCTGTAGTGTTGGGCGGGAGAGTGAGGGGTGGGGAGGGAAACCCGATATGTAAATCCTCTGCCTTGCCAGAGTGTCTCTAAACACAGCAGGATGTGGACCAGGAGGACTAGTCGACCATCTGTCCTCTAGCCAGCCATAGATATTCAGGTTACATGTTGTTTATGAGATGGAAGGTACTCACAGTCAGAGGAACTGACTGGCACTGTCCGGAGAACACAGGCAGGCAGGCAGGCAGGCAGGCAGGCAGGCAGGCAGGCAGGCAGGCAGGCAGGCAGGCAGGCAGGCAGGCAGGCAGGCAGGCAGGCAGGCAGGCAGGCAGGCAGGCAGGCAGGCAGGCAGGCAGGCAGGCAGGCAGGCAGGCAGGCAGGCAGGCAGGCAGGCAGGCAGGCAGGCAGGCAGGCAGGCAGGCAGGCAGGCAGGCAGGCAGGCAGGCAGGCAGGCAGGCAGGCAGGCAGGCAGGCAGGCAGGCAGGCAGGCAGGCAGGCAGGCAGGCAGGCAGGCAGGCAGGCAGGCAGGCAGGCAGGCAGGCAGGCAGGCAGGCAGGCAGGCAGGCAGGCAGGCAGGCAGGCAGGCAGGCAGGCAGGCAGGCAGGCAGGCAGGCAGGCAGGCAGGCAGGCAGGCAGGCAGGCAGGCAGGCAGGCAGGCAGGCAGGCAGGCAGGCAGGCAGGCAGGCAGGCAGGCAGGCAGGCAGGCAGGCAGGCAGGCAGGCAGGCAGGCAGGCAGGCAGGCAGGCAGGCAGGCAGGCAGGCAGGCAGGCAGGCAGGCAGGCAGGCAGGCAGGCAGGCAGGCAGGCAGGCAGGCAGGCAGGCAGGCAGGCAGGCAGGCAGGCAGGCAGGCAGGCAGGCAGGCAGGCAGGCAGGCAGGCAGGCAGGCAGGCAGGCAGGCAGGCAGGCAGGCAGGCAGGCAGGCAGGCAGGCAGGCAGGCAGGCAGGCAGGCAGGCAGGCAGGCAGGCAGGCAGGCAGGCAGGCAGGCAGGCAGGCAGGCAGGCAGGCAGGCAGGCAGGCAGGCAGGCAGGCAGGCAGGCAGGCAGGCAGGCAGGCAGGCAGGCAGGCAGGCAGGCAGGCAGGCAGGCAGGCAGGCAGGCAGGCAGGCAGGCAGGCAGGCAGGCAGGCAGGCAGGCAGGCAGGCAGGCAGGCAGGCAGGCAGGCAGGCAGGCAGGCAGGCAGGCAGGCAGGCAGGCAGGCAGGCAGGCAGGCAGGCAGGCAGGCAGGCAGGCAGGCAGGCAGGCAGGCAGGCAGGCAGGCAGGCAGGCAGGCAGGCAGGCAGGCAGGCAGGCAGGCAGGCAGGCAGGCAGGCAGGCAGGCAGGCAGGCAGGCAGGCAGGCAGGCAGGCAGGCAGGCAGGCAGGCAGGCAGGCAGGCAGGCAGGCAGGCAGGCAGGCAGGCAGGCAGGCAGGCAGGCAGGCAGGCAGGCAGGCAGGCAGATAGATAGATAGATAGATAGATAGATAGATAGATAGATAGATAGATAGATAGATAGATAGATAGATAGATAGATAGATAGATAGATAGATAGATAGATAGATAGATAGATAGATAGATAGATAGATAGATAGATGGATGGATGGATGGTATGGTACTAACCTGTAGTCTGTCTCCCAGGTCTGCGGTGATGATCTCGGGGTCCTCGGTGGTGTTGAAGGGGACTGGAGTGATGCGTACAAAGGTCAACACACGGGATTCTGAGTAACGCCACAGCATGACGCCGGGACTGTCGTCTGTTTCGTTATAGAACACAACCTCATATGGACCAGGCAGTTTCTGGGAGGCTGGGGGGAGACAGGAAGGAGGTTATAGAACACAACCTCATATGGACTAGACAGTTTCTGAGAGGCTCGGGGGGAGACAGGAAGGAGGTTATAGAACACAACCTCATATGGACCAGGCAGTTTCTGAGAGGCTGGGGGGAGACAGGAAGGAGGTTATAGAACACAACCCTCATATGGACCAGACAGTTTCTGAGAGGCTGGGGGGAGACAGGAAGGAGGTTATAGAACACAACCTCATATGGACCAGGCAGTTTCTGAGAGGCTGGGGGGAGACAGGAAGGAGGTTATAGAACACAACCCTCATATGGACCAGACAGTTTCTGAGAGGCTGGGGGGAGACAGGAAGGAGGTTATAGAACACAACCTCATATGGACCAGGCAGTTTCTGGGAGGCTGGGGGGAGACAGGAAGGAGGTTATAGAACACAAAGACCTGGTTGAAATGTTGCAATAAACTACAGAACGTTGTGTGTGGTCCCACACGTGTGTGTGTGTGTGTGAGTGTGCTCACACGTGTGTGTGTGTTAGCGTGTGTGTGTGTGTGTGTGTGTGTGTGTGTGTTTGATGTTGGTCATGGCTGCTGTTTGAAAACTGTTTATTAGATTAAAAGTCAAGCGAAGAATTGATGCTTTGCCCTCAGGGGAACAAACACTGGGCTCCTCCTTCCAGAACATAAGTTTTCATTCGTCCTCTAGTCTAGTCCTCTGTAGTCTATTAGTGTTTGATCTGAATCACTGTGCTCTCTCTGTCTCTGTCTCTGTCTCTCTCTCTCTCTCTCTCTCTCTCTCTCTCTCTCTCTCTCTCTCTCTCTCTCTCTCTCTCTATCTCTCTCCCTCTCTCTGTCTCTGTCTCTGTCTCTGTCTCTCTCTCTCTCTCTGTCTCCCTGTCTCTCTCCCTCTCTCTCCCTCTCTCTCTCTCTCTCTCTCTCTCTCTCTCTCTCCTTGAATGTGGACAATATGTTGTTTTCCCAGTGGCTCAGCTTGTGTTTGGTAATGTTATGGATGAAGAGAGCAGCTTTCATGGTTGTGTTCTCATTCCTGTCTGTTTAACTGTCTTCTAGGGAACGTACCAACCCAGCTGTTGCTGTCGTCCTGCAGGCACCATGGCCTTAGGATTACTGCAGATCTGACTTCAAGTATCAATGTTTTCTTTATCTGGGCTTGATTGAGCTTGCCTGGCACAGTGGAACCAAATGGAATAATCCCTAAAGTCACACATCCTGCCCAGCTAGCTACTCCAGGCACGAAACAATCAAACAGTCAAAGTATTTGAAAACAAAAGGATACTGTTTGAACCCAGGTCTGAGGACTACACCCCATCCTCTAAATAAATAAATAATAAATAATTGGTCATTTAGCAGACGCTCTTATCCAGAGCGACTTACAGGAGCAATTAGGGTTAAGTGCCTTGCTCAAGGGCACATCGACAGAATTTTCACCTAGTCGGCTCGGGGATTAGAACCAGCGACCTTTCGGTTACTGGCACAACGCTCCTCGGGTCCAGCTCCCTGGCCGTTGGTCACAACATGTTGCAGACAGACTCTCTAATGTCTTACTACTGGAAAGGAAGCCTCCCGCCTCCTTTAGAGGAACATCCGTATTAAAATGCATCAAAGACCAGAGGAATGATGCAACATACAAAGAGAGGAGAGGCTGACTGACCACAGCTGACAGGACAGACAGCTGATAGGGTGAGGAGAGGGTTTGATCTCTCTCCACAGTGCGTGTGTGTTTACGTGTGGAGGACAGTGTGCCCGGGGGGAGGAGAACAAACTGTATTTTATACTGGAAACAGGCGTAACGTCTTCCTCTCTTGAGACCTGATTCATTTTTTTTGTTGAAGCGGGGCTGAAGCGTGTTTGGGTACGCTTTCTTTCCACATCCAGAAGCCCTCAGTGTTGGACCACATCCTTACACTATTATAAAGGTCTTTGCACTTCCTCACCAACGTCTCCATATTCTGTTGTTTTGTCGTGTTGCCATATTGACTGTGTGTGTTATTACCTGAGTCCGGTATCTAATAGATAGTAATATTGTGTTATTACCTGAGTCCTGTATCTAATAGATAGTAATATTGTGTTATTACCTGAGTCCTGTATCTAATAGATAGTAATATTGTGTTATTACCTGAGTCCTGTATCTAATAGATAGTAATATTGTGTTATTACCTGAGTCCAGTATCTAATAGATAGTAATATTGTGTTATTACCTGAGTCCTGTATCTAATAGATAGTAATATTGTGTTATTACCTGAGTCCTGTATCTAATAGATAGTAATATTGTGTTATTACCTGAGTCCTGTATCTAATAGATAGTAATATTGTGTTATTACCTGAGTCCTGTATCTAATAGATAGTAATATTGTGTTATTACCTGAGTCCTGTATCTAATAGATAGTAATATTGTGTTATTACCTGAGTCCTGTATCTAATAGATAGTAATATTGTGTTATTACCTGAGTCCTGTATCTAATAGATAGTAATATTGTGTTATTACCTGAGTCCTGTATCTAATAGATAGTAATATTGTGTTATTACCTGAGTCCTGTATCTAATAGATAGTAATATTGTGTTATTACCTGAGTCCTGTATCTAATAGATAGTAATATTGTGTTATTACCTGAGTCCTGTATCTAATAGATAGTAATATTGTGTTATTACCTGAGTCCTGTATCTAATAGATAGTAATATTGTGTTATTACCTGAGTCCTGTATCTAATAGATAGTAATATTGTGTTATTACCTGAGTCCTGTATCTAATAGATAGTAATATTGTGTTATTACCTGAGTCCTGTATCTAATAGATAGTAATATTGTGTTATTACCTGAGTCCGGTATCTAATAGATAGTAATATTGTGTTATTACCTGAGTCCTGTATCTAATAGATAGTAATATTGTGTTATTACCTGAGTCCTGTATCTAATAGAACCGTCCTGTGTAGTTAGTAATAGTGTGTTATTACCTGAGAAGCAGGTGAATAGTTAGTAGTGATGGTTACCTGAGTTCTGTATGTAATGGAACAGCCCAGTGCGGAGGTCACGGAGGTCATCAGAGCGGAGGTCACGGAGGTCATCAGAGCGGAGGTCACGGAGGTCATCAGAGCTGTGTTCTGTCCTGGAGGAGGGGGATCCAGGGGAGTGGGGTGACTGGGAGTCAAAGGCGGGCTTATCGTCTTCAGCCCCAGCCCCAGCCCCAGACTCAGACCCTGTCCCCTGGTTCCTCTGGAGGTAAGACTGGACGTGTTCATACACCAGCCTCAGACAGTTGACATGCCCCTGGCCCCAGAACACCTGCACAGACACAAGGGGAAATATTACATGACAGTGCTCTACTATATAGGGTAAGGATGGGGCTGGGGGTTGGGGGTGGGAGTTCGGGATGGGGTTGGGGGTTGGGGGTGGGAGTTCGGGATGGGGTTGGGGGTTAAGGAAGGGGTTGGGGATTGGGCTGGGGATTGGTGTTGGGGATGGGGTTGGGGGTTAAGGAAGGGGTCGGGGATTGGGCTGGGGATTGGTGTTGGGGATGGGGTTGGGGGTTAAGGAAGGGGTTGGGGATTGGGCTGGGGATTGGTGTTGGGGATGGGGTTTGGGGGTTAAGGAAGGGGTTGGGGATTGGGCTGGGGATTGGTGTTGGGGATGGGGTTTGGGGTTAAGGAAGGGGCTGGGGATTGGTGTTGGGGATGGGGTTGGGGGTTAAGGAAGGGGTCGGGGATTGGGCTGGGGATTGGTGTTGGGGATGGGGTTGGGGGTTAAGGAAGGGGTTGGGGATTGGGCTGGGGATTGGTGTTGGGGATGGGGTTGGGGGTTAAGGAAGGGGTTGGGGATTGGGCTGGGGATTGGGGTTGGGGATGGGGTTTGGCCTGGAAGGCTGGAATCTCTGAGTCAAAAAACAGTTCACAGATGGAACCCCACTGGGCTCTACTCTCTGCTGTGGAGGATAGTGACTAAATGTAAAAACAGGAAAATGTCGGGATTTCTCAGGTTTGGTGATGGAACGGAAGGAATTCGGGTGGTTTTTGTACAAGACTTGATCAAAACACCACAAACGCTCCGTATTTGCAGAAGGAAATTTATGATTTTGTATTAAGTGTTGAGTTGTGAGTGATCGTTCTGTTAATTAAACCGTCAAGAAGTTTCCCCCTGCTGTAATGTGGAATACTTCCACTAACAGTAGAAGTACCAGTCTTCCCTAAAGGGACTTTAAAGACCTCTGAAAATAACCAGATCAACTGAAGAGGGATGAATAACCAGTCGAGGTCATTAGAGTGATGAATAACCAGTAGAGGTCATTAGGGTAGTGAATAACCAGTAGAGGTCATTAGGGGGATGAATAACCAGTAGAGGTCATTAGGGTGATGAATAACCAGTAGAGGTCATTAGGGTGATGAATAACCAGTAGAGGTCATTAGGGTGATAAATAACCAGTAGAGGTCATTAGGGTGATGAATAACCAGTAGAGGTCATTAGGGTGATGAATAACCAGTAGAGGTCATTAGGGTGATGAATAACCAGTCGAGGTCATTAGGGTTATGAATAACCAGTAGAGGTCATTAAGGTGATGAATAACCAGTAGAGGTCATTAGGGTGATGAATAACCAGTAGAGGTCATTAGGGTGATGAATAACCAGTAGAGGTCATTAGGGTGATGAATAACCAGTAGAGGTCATTAGGGTAGTGAATAACCAGTAGAGGTCATTAGGGTGATGAATAACCAGTAGAGGTCATTAGGGTGATGAATAACCAGTAGAGGTCATTAGGGTGATGAATAACCAGTCGAGGTCATTAGGATGATGAATAACCAGTCGAGGTCATTAGGGTGATGAATAACCAGTCGAGGTCATTAGGGTGATGAATAACCAGTAGAGGTCATTAGGGTGATGAATAACCAGTAGAGGTCATTAGGGTGATGAATAACCAGTAGAGGTAATTAGGGTGATGAATAACCAGTAGAGGTCATTAGGGTAGTGAATAACCAGTAGAGGTCATTAGGGTAGTGAATAACCAGTAGAGGTCATTAGGGTGATGAATAACCAGTAGAGGTCATTAGGGTGATGAATAACCAGTAGAGGTCATTAGGGTGATGAATAACCAGTAGAGGTCATTAGGGTGATGAATAACCAGTCGAGGTCATTAGGGTGATGAATAACCAGTCGAGGTCATTAGGGTGATGAATAACCAGTCGAGGTCATTAGGGTGATGAATAACCAGTAGAGGTCATTAGGGTGATGAATAACCAGTAGAGGTCATTAGGGTGATGAATAACCAGTAGAGGTAATTAGGGTGATGAATAACCAGTAGAGGTCATTAGGGTAGTGAATAACCAGTAGAGGTCATTAGGGTAGTGAATAACCAGTAGAGGTCATTAGGGTGATGAATAACCAGTAGAGGTAATTAGGGTGATGAATAACCAGTAGAGGTCATTAGGGTAGTGAATAACCAGTGGAGGTCATTAGGGTGATGAATAACCAGTAGAGGTAATTAGGGTGATGAATAACCAGTAGAGGTCATTAGGGTAGTGAATAACCAGTAGAGGTCATTAGGGGGATGAATAACCAGTAGAGGTCATTAGGGTGATGAATAACCAGTCGAGGTCATTAGGGTGATGAATAACCAGTAGAGGTCATTAGGGTGATGAATAACCAGTAGAGGTCATTAGGGTAGTGAATAACCAGTAGAGGTCATTAGGGTGATGAATAACCAGTAGAGGTCATTAGGGTGATGAATAACCAGTCGAGGTCATTAGGGTGATGAATAACCAGTCGATGTCATTAGGGTGATGAATAACCAGTAGAGGTCATTAGGGTGATGAATAACCAGTAGAGGTCATTAGGGTGATGAATAACCAGTCGAGGTCATTAGAGTGATGAATAACCAGTCGAGGTCAAGAGGGTGATGAATAACCAGTAGAGGTCATTAGGGTGATGAATAACCAGTAGAGGTCAATAGGGTGATGAATAACCAGTCGAGGTCATTAGGGTGATGAATAACCAGTAGAGGTCATTAGGGTGATGAATAACCAGTAGAGGTCATTAGGGTGATGCATAACCAAAAAAGGTCATTAGGGGGATGAATAACCAGTTGAGGTCATTAGGGTAGTGAATAACCAGTAGAGGTCATTAGGGTGATGAATAACCAGTAGAGGTCATTAGGGTGATGAATAACCAGTCGAGGTCAAGAGGGTGATGAATAACCAGTAGAGGTCATTAGGGTGATGAATAACCAGTAGAGGTCATTAGGGTGATGAATAACCAGTCGAGGTCATTAGGGTGATGAATAACCAGTAGAGGTCATTAGGGTGATGAATAACCAGTAGAGGTCATTAGGGTGATGAATAACCAGAAAAGGTCATTAGGGTGATGAATAACCAGTTGAGGTCATTAGGGTAGTGAATAACCAGTCGAGGTCATTAGGGTGATGAATAACCAGTAGAGGTCATTAGGGTGATGAATAACCAGTAGAGGTCATTAGGGTGATGAATAACCAGTAGAGGTCATTAGGGTGATGAATAACCAGTAGAGGTCATTAGGGTGATGAATAACCAGTCGAGGTCATTAGGGTGATGAATAACCAGTAGAGGTCATTAAGGTGATGAATAACCAGTAGAGGTCATTAGGGTGATGAATAACCAGTCGAGGTCATTAGGGTGATGAATAACCAGTAGAGGTCATTAGGGTGATGAATAACCAGTAGAGGTCATTAGGGTAGTGAATAACCAGTAGAGGTCATTAGGGTGATAAATAACCAGTAGAGGTCATTAGGGTGATGAATAACCAGTAGAGGTCATTAGGGTGATGAATAACCAGTAGAGGTCATTAGGGTGATGAATAACCAGTCGAGGTCAAGAGGGTGATGAATAACCAGTAGAGGTCATTAGGGTGATGAATAACCCGTAGAGGTCATTAGGGTGATGAATAACCAGTCGAGGTCATTAGGGTGATGAATAACCAGTAGAGGTCATTAGGGTGATGAATAACCAGTAGAGGTCATTAGGGTGATGAATAACCAGAAAAGGTCATTAGGGTGATGAATAACCAGTTGAGGTCATTAGGGTAGTGAATAACCAGTCGAGGTCATTAGGGTGATGAATAACCAGTAGAGGTCATTAGGGTGATGAATAACCAGTAGAGGTCATTAGGGTGATGAATAACCAGTCGAGGTCATTAGGGTAGTGAATAACCAGTCGAGGTCATTAGGGTGATGAATAACCAGTAGAGGTCATTAGGGTGATGAATAACCAGTTGAGGTCATTAGGGTGATGAATAACCAGTCGAGGTCATTAGGGTGATGAATAACCAGTAGAGGTCATTAGGGTGATGAATAACCAGTCGTGGTCATTAGGGTGATGAATAACCAGTCGAGGTCATTAGGGTGATGAATAACCAGTCGAGGTCATTAGGGTGATGAATAACCAGTAGAGGTCATTAGGGTGATGAATAACCAGTAGAGGTCATTAGGGTGATGAATAACCAGTAGAGGTAATTAGGGTGATGAATAACCAGTAGAGGTCATTAGGGTAGTGAATAACCAGTAGAGGTCATTAGGGTAGTGAATAACCAGTAGAGGTCATTAGGGTGATGAATAACCAGTAGAGGTAATTAGGGTGATGAATAACCAGTAGAGGTCATTAGGGTAGTGAATAACCAGTAGAGGTCATTAGGGTGATGAATAACCAGTAGAGGTAATTAGGGTGATGAATAACCAGTAGAGGTCATTAGGGTAGTGAATAACCAGTAGAGGTCATTAGGGGGATGAATAACCAGTAGAGGTCATTAGGGTGATGAATAACCAGTCGAGGTCATTAGGGTGATGAATAACCAGTAGAGGTCATTAGGGTGATGAATAACCAGTAGAGGTCATTAGGGTAGTGAATAACCAGTAGAGGTCATTAGGGTGATGAATAACCAGTAGAGGTCATTAGGGTGATGAATAACCAGTCGAGGTCATTAGGGTGATGAATAACCAGTCGATGTCATTAGGGTGATGAATAACCAGTAGAGGTCATTAGGGTGATGAATAACCAGTAGAGGTCATTAGGGTGATGAATAACCAGTCGAGGTCATTAGAGTGATGAATAACCAGTCGAGGTCAAGAGGGTGATGAATAACCAGTAGAGGTCATTAGGGTGATGAATAACCAGTAGAGGTCATTAGGGTGATGAATAACCAGTCGAGGTCATTAGGGTGATGAATAACCAGTAGAGGTCATTAGGGTGATGAATAACCAGTAGAGGTCATTAGGGTGATGCATAAACAGAAAAGGTCATTAGGGGGATGAATAACCTGTTGAGGTCATTAGGGTAGTGAATAACCAGTAGAGGTCATTAGGGTGATGAATAACCAGTAGAGGTCATTAGGGTGATGAATAACCAGTCGAGGTCAAGAGGGTGATGAATAACCAGTAGAGGTCATTAGGGTGATGAATAACCAGTAGAGGTCATTAGGGTGATGAATAACCAGTCGAGGTCATTAGGGTGATGAATAACCAGTAGAGGTCATTAGGGTGATGAATAACCAGTAGAGGTCATTAGGGTGATGAATAACCAGAAAAGGTCATTAGGGTGATGAATAACCAGTTGAGGTCATTAGGGTAGTGAATAACCAGTCGAGGTCATTAGGGTGATGAATAACCAGTAGAGGTCATTAGGGTGATGAATAACCAGTAGAGGTCATTAGGGTGATGAATAACCAGTAGAGGTCATTAGGGTGATGAATAACCAGTAGAGGTCATTAGGGTGATGAATAACCAGTCGAGGTCATTAGGGTGATGAATAACCAGTAGAGGTCATTAAGGTGATGAATAACCAGTAGAGGTCATTAGGGTGATGAATAACCAGTCGAGGTCATTAGGGTGATGAATAACCAGTAGAGGTCATTAGGGTGATGAATAACCAGTAGAGGTCATTAGGGTAGTGAATAACCAGTAGAGGTCATTAGGGTGATAAATAACCAGTAGAGGTCATTAGGGTGATGAATAACCAGTAGAGGTCATTAGGGTGATGAATAACCAGTAGAGGTCATTAGGGTGATGAATAACCAGTCGAGGTCAAGAGGGTGATGAATAACCAGTAGAGGTCATTAGGGTGATGAATAACCCGTAGAGGTCATTAGGGTGATGAATAACCAGTCGAGGTCATTAGGGTGATGAATAACCAGTAGAGGTCATTAGGGTGATGAATAACCAGTAGAGGTCATTAGGGTGATGAATAACCAGAAAAGGTCATTAGGGTGATGAATAACCAGTTGAGGTCATTAGGGTAGTGAATAACCAGTCGAGGTCATTAGGGTGATGAATAACCAGTAGAGGTCATTAGGGTGATGAATAACCAGTAGAGGTCATTAGGGTGATGAATAACCAGTCGAGGTCATTAGGGTAGTGAATAACCAGTCGAGGTCATTAGGGTGATGAATAACCAGTAGAGGTCATTAGGGTGATGAATAACCAGTTGAGGTCATTAGGGTGATGAATAACCAGTCGAGGTCATTAGGGTGATGAATAACCAGTAGAGGTCATTAGGGTGATGAATAACCAGTCGTGGTCATTAGGGTGATGAATAACCAGTCGAGGTCATTAGGGTGATGAATAACCAGTCGAGGTCATTAGGGTGATGAATAACCTTTAGAGGTCATTAGGGTGATGAATAACCAGTAGAGGTCATTAGGGTGATGAATATTTCAGGTCTTATCAGATCTCTGACAGAAAGGTGGACTAACTCTATGTTACTAAATTAGGGTGAGAATGGCATAAAGGTTTGCAAAAATCTGGTCAATTTCCCCAAATTCGGTTATTTCTCCAGAAAACCTGGTTGGAAGATTCCCGGAATCAGGAAGAAATAAGCAGGAAATCTGGGACCCTCCAACCAGGATTTTTGGGTGTTCCATCTCACCTGCAGTAGGCCTCCCTTCAGGTCCAGCAGTAGTTTAGGGGCTCCAGTCTCAGGTCCAGGACTGCTGCTGTGCCTACACCACCTGGCCTCTAGGGCGGCGCTACAGGAGAAAGGCCCCAGAAGCAGACGGCTCCGATCCTTCAGACCTGTCCTCAACCAGCACATCCTGCAGCTCCAACAGCACTGAGCCTGACTGGACCGCGTCTACAAGGAGCACAGAGAGACATACAGTATAACATCAGTCCTTTAGTATTTGTTTTATATTTTGTTTAGTTACAGAGAAAATAGGTAGAAACATTTTGTCACCACTTGCCATTGACTTTAATGCAAAATGCAAATATGTCTAAAGCATATTAAAAACATTTTGTCATTA
>NW_028159474.1:25000-72500 GCF_964263955.1 Coregonus lavaretus
TACCAGGACGTGTACTCCGAGTATGCGCTGACCAACTGGCAAGTGTCTTCACTGACATTTTCAACCTCTCCCTGTCTGAGTCCGTAATACCAACATGTTTCAAGCAGACCACCATAGTCCCTGTGCCCAAGAACACTAAGGTAACCTGCCTAAATGACTACCGACCCGTAGCACTCACATCTGTAGCCATGAAGTGCTTTGAAAGGCTGGTCATGGCTCACATCAACACCATTATCCCAGAAACCCTAGACCCACTCAAATTTGCATACCGCCCCAACAGATCCACAGATTATGCAATATCTATTGCACTCCACACTGCCCTTTCACATCTGGACAAAAGGAACACCTATGTGAGAATGCTATTCATTGACTACAGCTCAGCGTTCAACACCATAGTACCCTCAAAGCTCATCACTAAGCTAAGGACTCTGGGACTAAACACAGCCCTCTGCAACTGGATCCTGGACTTCCTGACGGGCCGCCCCCAGGTGGTAAGGGTAGGTAACAACACATCCGCCACGCTGATCCTCAACACAGGGGCCCCTCAGGGGTGCGTGCTCAGCCCCCTCCTGTACTCCCTGTTCACCCTTGACTGCATGGCCAGGCACGACTCAAACACCATCATTAAGTTTGCAGATGACACAACAGTGGTAGGCCTGATCACCGACGACAATGAGACAGCCTATAGGGAGGAGGTCAGAGACCTGGCCGTGTGGTGCCAGGATAACAACCTCTCCCTCAACGTGATCAAGACAAAGGAGTTGATTGTGGACTACAGGAAAAAGAAGAGGACCGAGTACGCCCCCATTCTCATCGACTGGGCTGTAGTGGAGCAGGTTGAGAGTTTCAAGTTCCTTGGTGTCCACATCACCAACAAACTAACATGGTCCAAGCACACCAAGCCAGTCGTGAAGAGGGCACGACAAAACCTATTCCCCCTAAGGAGACTGAAAAGATTTGGCATGGGTCCTCAGATCCTCAAAAGGTTCTACAGCTGCACCATCGAGAGCATCCTGACTGGTTGCATCACTGCCTGTTATGGCAACTGCTCGGCCTCCGACCGCAAGGCACTACAGGGTGGTGCGTACGGCCCAGTACATCACTGGGGCCAAGCTTCCTGCCATCCAGGACCTCTATACCAGGCTCTATACCAGGCGGTGTCAGAAAGGCCCTAAAAATGGTCAAAGACTCAAGCCACCCTAGTCATAGACTGTTCTCTCTGCCACCGCATGGCAAGCGGTACCGGAGCGCCAAGTCTAGGTCCAAGAGGCTTCTAAACAGCTTCTACCCCCCAAGCCATAAGACTCCTGAACATCTAATCAAATGGCTACCCAGACTATTTGCATTGCCCTGTATATAGCCTCCCTACTGTTATTTCACATTGACTCTGTACTGGTACCCCCTGTATATAGCCTCCCTACTGTTATTTCACATTGACTCAGTACCGGTACCCCCTGTATACAGCCTCCCTACTGTTATTTGACATTGACTCTGTACCGGTACCCCCTGTATATAGCCTCGCTACTGTTATTTCACATTGACTCAGTACCGGTACCCCCTGTATATAGCCTCCCTACTGTTATTTCACATTGACTCAGTACCGGTACCCCCTGTATATAGCCTCCCTACTGTTATTTCACATTGACTCTGTACCGGTACCCCCTGTATATAGCCTCCCTACTGTTATTTCACATTGACTCTGTACCGGTACCCCCTGTATACAGCCTCCCTACTGTTATTTCACATTGACTCTGTACCGGTACCCCCTGTATATAGCCTCACTACTGTTATTTCCCAATGACTCTGTACCGGTACCCCCCTGTATATAGCCTCCCTACTGTTATTTCCCATTGACTCTGCACCGGTACCCTCCTGTATATAGCCTCCCTACTGTTATTTCACATTGACTCTGTACCGGTACCCCCTGTATATAGCCTCCCTACTGTTATTTCACATTGACTCTGTACCGGTACCCCCTGTATACAGCCTCCCTACTGTTATTTCACATTGACTCTGTACCGGTACCCCCTGTATACAGCCTCCCTACTGTTATTTCACATTGACTCTGTACCGGTACCCCCTGTATATAGCCTCCCTACTGTTATTTCACATTGACTCTGTACCGGTACCCCCTGTATATAGCCTCCCTACTGTTATTTCACATTGACTCAGTACCGGTACCCCCTGTATATAGCCTCCCTACTGTTATTTCACATTGACTCTGTACCGGTACCCCCTGTATATAGCCTCCCTACTGTTATTTCACATTGACTCTGTACCGGTACCCCCTGTATACAGCCTCCCTACTGTTATTTCACATTGACTCTGTACCGGTACCCCCTGTATATAGCCTCCCTACTGTTATTTCACATTGACTCTGTACCGGTACCCCCTGTATATAGCCTCCCTACTGTTATTTCACATTGACTCTGTACCGGTACCCCCTGTATATAGCCTCCCTACTGTTATTTCACATTGACTCTGTACCGGTACCCCCTGTATATAGCCTCCCTACTGTTATTTCACATTGACTCTGTACCGGTACCCCCTGTATATAGCCTCCCTACTGTTATTTCACATTGACTCTGTACCGGTACCCCCTGTATACAGCCTCCCTACTGTTATTTCACATTGACTCTGTACCGGTACCCCCTGTATATAGCCTCCCTACTGTTATTTCACATTGACTCTGTACCGGTACCCCCTGTATATAGCCTCCCTACTGTTATTTCACATTGACTCTGTACCGGTACCCCCTGTATATAGCCTCCCTACTGTTATTTCACATTGACTCAGTACCGGTACCCCCTGTATATAGCCTCCCTACTGTTATTTCACATTGACTCTGTACCGGTACCCCCTGTATATAGCCTGTATATAGCCTCCCTACTGTTATTTCCCATTGACTCTGTACCGGTACCCCCTGTATATAGCCTCCCTACTGTTATTTCCCATTGACTCAGTACCGGTACCCTCTGTATACAGCCTCCCTACTGTTATTTCACATTGACTCTGTACCGGTACCCCCTGTATATAGCCTCCCTACTGTTATTTCACATTGACTCTGTACCGGTACCTCCCCTGTATATAGCCATCCTACTGTTATTTCACATTGACTCTGTACCGGTACCCCTCCTGTATTCTACCGCCTCCCACTTATACATGCCTCTCTACTGTACTTCACATTGACTCTGTACGGTACCCCCTGTAATACCGTAGCCTCCCTACTGTTATTTCACATTGACTCTGTACCGGTACCCCCTGTATATAGCCTCCCTACTGTTATTTCACATTGACTCTGTACCGGTACCCCCTGTATATAGCCTCCCTACTGTTATTTCACATTGACTCTGTACCGGTACCCCCTGTATATAGCCTCCCTACTGTTATTTCCCATTGACTCAGTACCGGTACCCTCTGTATACAGCCTCCCTACTGTTATTTCACATTGACTCTGTACCGGTACCCCCTGTATATAGCCTCCCTACTGTTATTTCACATTGACTCTGTACCGGTACCCCCTGTATATAGCCTCCCTACTGTTATTTCACATTGACTCTGTACCGGTACCCCCCTGTATATAGCCTCCCTACTGTTATTTCCCATTGACTCTGTACCGGTACCCCCTGTATATAGCCTCTCTACTGTTATTTCACATTGACTCTGTACCGGTACCCCCTGTATACAGCCTCCCTACTGTTATTTCACATTGACTCTGTACCGGTACCCCCTGTATACAGCCTCCCTACTGTTATTTCACATTGACTCTGTACCGGTACCCCCTGTATATAGCCTCCCTACTGTTATTTCACATTGACTCTGTACCGGTACCCCCTGTATATAGCCTCCCTACTGTTATTTCACATTGACTCTGTACCGGTACCCCCTGTATACAGCCTCCCTACTGTTATTTCCCATTGACTCTGTACCGGTACCCCCTGTATACAGCCTCCCTACTGTTATTTCACATTGACTCTGTACCGGTACCCCCTGTATATAGCCTCCCTACTGTTATTTCACATTGACTCTGTACCGGTACCCCCTGTATATAGCCTCCCTACTGTTATTTCACATTGACTCTGTACCGGTACCCCCTGTATATAGCCTCCCTACTGTTATTTCACATTGACTCTGTACCGGTACCCCCTGTATACAGCCTCCCTACTGTTATTTCACATTGACTCTGTACCGGTACCCCCTGTATATAGCCTCCCTACTGTTATTTCACATTGACTCTGTACCGGTACCCCCTGTATATAGCCTCCCTACTGTTATTTCACATTGACTCTGTACCGGTACCCCCTGTATATAGCCTCCCTACTGTTATTTCACATTGACTCAGTACCGGTACCCCCTGTATATAGCCTCCCTACTGTTATTTCACATTGACTCTGTACCGGTACCCCCTGTATATAGCCTGTATATAGCCTCCCTACTGTTATTTCCCATTGACTCTGTACCGGTACCCCCTGTATACAGCCTCCCTACTTTTATTTCACATTGACTCTGTACCGGTACCCCCTGTATATAGCCTCCCTACTGTTATTTCACATTGACTCTGTACCGGTACCCCCTGTATATAGCCTCCCTACTGTTATTTCACATTGTCTCTGTACCGGTACCCCCCTGTATATAGCCTCCCTACTGTTATTTCCCATTGACTCTGTACCGGTACCCCCTGTATATAGCCTCTCTACTGTTATTTCACATTGACTCTGTACCGGTACCCCCTGTATACAGCCTCCCTACTGTTATTTCACATTGACTCTGTACCGGTACCCCCTGTATACAGCCTCCCTACTGTTATTTCACATTGACTCTGTACCGGTACCCCCTGTATATAGCCTCCCTACTGTTATTTCACATTGACTCTGTACCGGTACCCCCTGTATATAGCCTCCCTACTGTTATTTCACATTGACTCTGTACCGGTACCCCCTGTATATAGCCTCCCTACTGTTATTTCCCATTGACTCTGTACCGGTACCCCCTGTATATAGCCTCCCTACTGTTATTTCACATTGACTCTGTACCGGTACCCCCTGTATACAGCCTCCCTACTGTTATTACACATTGACTCTGTACCGGTACCCCCTGTATATAGCCTCCCTACTGTTATTTCACATTGACTCAGTACCGGTACCCCCTGTATATAGCCTCCCTACTGTTATTTCACATTGACTCTGTACCGGTACCCCCTGTATATAGCCTCCCTACTGTTATTTCACATTGACTCTGTACCGGTACCCCCTGTATATAGCCTCCCTACTGTTATTTCACATTGACTCTGTACCGGTACCCCCTGTATACAGCCTCCCTACTGTTATTTCACATTGACTCTGTACCGGTACCCCCTGTATATAGCCTCCCTACTGTTATTTCACATTGACTCTGTACCGGTACCCCCTGTATATAGCCTCCCTACTGTTATTTCACATTGACTCTGTACCGGTACCCCCTGTATATAGCCTCCCTACTGTTATTTCACATTGACTCAGTACCGGTACCCCCTGTATATAGCCTCCCTACTGTTATTTCACATTGACTCTGTACCGGTACCCCCTGTATATAGCCTGTATATAGCCTCCCTACTGTTATTTCCCATTGACCCTGTACCGGTACCCCCTGTATACAGCCTCCCTACTGTTATTTCACATTGACTCTGTACCGGTACCCCCTGTATATAGCCTCCCTACTGTTATTTCACATTGACTCTGTACCGGTACCCCCTGTATATAGCCTCCCTACTGTTATTTCACATTGACTCTGTACCGGTACCCCCCTGTATATAGCCTCCCTACTGTTATTTCCCATTGACTCTGTACCGGTACCCCCTGTATATAGCCTCTCTACTGTTATTTCACATTGACTCTGTACCGGTACCCCCTGTATACAGCCTCCCTACTGTTATTTCACATTGACTCTGTACCGGTACCCCCTGTATACAGCCTCCCTACTGTTATTTCACATTGACTCTGTACCGGTACCCCCTGTATATAGCCTCCCTACTGTTATTTCACATTGACTCTGTACCGGTACCCCCTGTATATAGCCTCCCTACTGTTATTTCACATTGACTCTGTACCGGTACCCCCTGTATACAGCCTCCCTACTGTTATTTCCCATTGACTCTGTACCGGTACCCCCTGTATACAGCCTCCCTACTGTTATTTCACATTGACTCTGTACCGGTACCCCCTGTATATAGCCTCCCTACTGTTATTTCACATTGACTCTGTACCGGTACCCCCTGTATATAGCCTCCCTACTGTTATTTCACATTGACTCTGTACCGGTACCCCCTGTATATAGCCTCCCTACTGTTATTTCCCATTGACTCTGTACCGGTACCCCCTGTATATAGCCTCCCTACTGTTATTACACATTGACTCTGTACCGGTACCCCCTGTATACAGCCTCCCTACTGTTATTACACATTGACTCTGTACCGGTACCCCCTGTATATAGCCTCCCTACTGTTATTTCACATTGACTCTGTACCGGTACCCCCTGTATACAGCCTCCCTACTGTTATTTCACATTGACTCTGTACCGGTACCCCCTGTATACAGCCTCCCTACTGTTATTACACATTGACTCTGTACCGGTACCCCCTGTATATAGCCTCCCTACTGTTATTTCACATTGACTCTATACCGGTACCCCCTGTATACAGCCTCCCTTCTGTTATTTCCCATTGACTCTGTACCGGTACCCCCTGTATACAGCCTCCCTACTGTTATTTCACATTGACTCTGTACCGGTACCCCCTGTATATAGCCTCCCTACTGTTATTTCACATTGACTCTGTACCGGTACCCCCTGTATATAGCCTCCCTACTGTTATTTCACATTGACTCTGTACCGGTACCCCCTGTATATAGCCTCCCTACTGTTATTTCCCATTGACTCTGTACCGGTACCCCCTGTATATAGCCTCCCTACTGTTATTACACATTGACTCTGTACCGGTACCCCCTGTATACAGCCTCCCTACTGTTATTACACATTGACTCTGTACCGGTACCCCCTGTATATAGCCTCCCTACTGTTATTTCACATTGACTCTGTACCGGTACCCCCTGTATATAGCCTCCCTACTGTTATTTCACATTGACTCTGTACCGGTACCCCCCTGTATATATAGCCTCCCTACTGTTATTTCACATTGACTCTGTACCGGTACCCCCTGTATACAGCCTCCCTACTGTTATTACACATTGACTCTGTACCGGTACCCCCTGTATATAGCCTCCCTACTGTTATTTCACATTGACTCTGTACCGGTACCCCCTGTATATAGCCTCCCTACTGTTATTTCCCATTGACTCTGTACCGGTACCCCCTGTATATAGCCTCCCTACTGTTATTACACATTGACTCTGTACCGGTACCCCCTGTATACAGCCTCCCTACTGTTATTACACATTGACTCTGTACCGGTACCCCCTCTATATAGCCTCCCTACTGTTATTTCACATTGACTCTGTACCGGTACCCCCTGTATATAGCCTCCCTACTGTTATTTCACATTGACTCTGTACCGGTACCCCCTGTATATAGCCTCCCTACTGTTATTTCACATTGACTCAGTACCGGTACCCCCTGTATATAGCCTCCCTACTGTTATTTCACATTGACTCTGTACCGGTACCCCCTGTATATAGCCTGTATATAGCCTCCCTACTGTTATTTCCCATTGACTCTGTACCGGTACCCCCTGTATACAGCCTCCCTACTGTTATTTCACATTGACTCTGTACCGGTACCCCCTGTATATAGCCTCCCTACTGTTATTTCACATTGACTCTGTACCGGTACCCCCTGTATATAGCCTCCCTACTGTTATTTCACATTGACTCTGTACCGGTACCCCCCTGTATATAGCCTCCCTACTGTTATTTCCCATTGACTCTGTACCGGTACCCCCTGTATATAGCCTCCCTACTGTTATTTCACATTGACTCTGTACCGGTACCCCCTGTATATAGCCTCCCTACTGTTATTTCCCATTGACTCTGTACCGGTACCCCCTGTATATAGCCTCCCTACTGTTATTACACATTGACTCTGTACCGGTACCCCCTGTATACAGCCTCCCTACTGTTATTACACATTGACTCTGTACCGGTACCCCCTGTATATAGCCTCCCTACTGTTATTTCACATTGACTCTGTACCGGTACCCCCTGTATACAGCCTCCCTACTGTTATTTCACATTGACTCTGTACCGGTACCCCCTGTATACAGCCTCCCTACTGTTATTACACATTGACTCTGTACCGGTACCCCCTGTATATAGCCTCCCTACTGTTATTTCACATTGACTCTATACCGGTACCCCCTGTATACAGCCTCCCTTCTGTTATTTCCCATTGACTCTGTACCGGTACCCCCTGTATACAGCCTCCCTACTGTTATTTCACATTGACTCTGTACCGGTACCCCCTGTATATAGCCTCCCTACTGTTATTTCACATTGACTCTGTACCGGTACCCCCTGTATATAGCCTCCCTACTGTTATTTCACATTGACTCTGTACCGGTACCCCCTGTATATAGCCTCCCTACTGTTATTTCCCATTGACTCTGTACCGGTACCCCCTGTATACAGCCTCCCTACTGTTATTTCACATTGACTCTGTACCGGTACCCCCTGTATATAGCCTCCCTACTGTTATTTCACATTGACTCTGTACCGGTACCCCCTGTATATAGCCTCCCTACTGTTATTTCACATTGACTCTGTACCGGTACCCCCTGTATATAGCCTCCCTACTGTTATTTCCCATTGACTCTGTACCGGTACCCCCTGTATATAGCCTCCCTACTGTTATTACACATTGACTCTGTACCGGTACCCCCTGTATACAGCCTCCCTACTGTTATTACACATTGACTCTGTACCGGTACCCCCTGTATATAGCCTCCCTACTGTTATTTCACATTGACTCTGTACCGGTACCCCCTGTATACAGCCTCCCTACTGTTATTTCACATTGACTCTGTACCGGTACCCCCTGTATACAGCCTCCCTACTGTTATTACACATTGACTCTGTACCGGTACCCCCTGTATATAGCCTCCCTACTGTTATTTCACATTGACTCTATACCGGTACCCCCTGTATACAGCCTCCCTTCTGTTATTTCCCATTGACTCTGTACCGGTACCCCCTGTATACAGCCTCCCTACTGTTATTTCACATTGACTCTGTACCGGTACCCCCTGTATATAGCCTCCCTACTGTTATTTCACATTGACTCTGTACCGGTACCCCCTGTATATAGCCTCCCTACTGTTATTTCACATTGACTCTGTACCGGTACCCCCTGTATATAGCCTCCCTACTGTTATTTCCCATTGACTCTGTACCGGTACCCCCTGTATATAGCCTCCCTACTGTTATTACACATTGACTCTGTACCGGTACCCCCTGTATACAGCCTCCCTACTGTTATTACACATTGACTCTGTACCGGTACCCCCTGTATATAGCCTCCCTACTGTTATTTCACATTGACTCTGTACCGGTACCCCCTGTATATAGCCTCCCTACTGTTATTTCACATTGACTCTGTACCGGTACCCCCCTGTATATATAGCCTCCCTACTGTTATTTCACATTGACTCTGTACCGGTACCCCCTGTATACAGCCTCCCTACTGTTATTACACATTGACTCTGTACCGGTACCCCCTGTATATAGCCTCCCTACTGTTATTTCACATTGACTCTGTACCGGTACCCCCTGTATATAGCCTCCCTACTGTTATTTCCCATTGACTCTGTACCGGTACCCCCTGTATATAGCCTCCCTACTGTTATTACACATTGACTCTGTACCGGTACCCCCTGTATACAGCCTCCCTACTGTTATTACACATTGACTCTGTACCGGTACCCCCTCTATATAGCCTCCCTACTGTTATTTCACATTGACTCTGTACCGGTACCCCCTGTATATAGCCTCCCTACTGTTATTTCACATTGACTCTGTACCGGTACCCCCTGTATATAGCCTCCCTACTGTTATTTCACATTGACTCAGTACCGGTACCCCCTGTATATAGCCTCCCTACTGTTATTTCACATTGACTCTGTACCGGTACCCCCTGTATATAGCCTGTATATAGCCTCCCTACTGTTATTTCCAATTGACTCTGTACCGGTACCCCCTGTATACAGCCTCCCTACTGTTATTTCACATTGACTCTGTACCGGTACCCCCTGTATATAGCCTCCCTACTGTTATTTCACATTGACTCTGTACCGGTACCCCCTGTATATAGCCTCCCTACTGTTATTTCACATTGACTCTGTACCGGTACCCCCCTGTATATAGCCTCCCTACTGTTATTTCCCATTGACTCTGTACCGGTACCCCCTGTATATAGCCTCCCTACTGTTATTTCACATTGACTCTGTACCGGTACCCCCTGTATATAGCCTCCCTACTGTTATTTCCCATTGACTCTGTACCGGTACCCCCTGTATATAGCCTCCCTACTGTTATTACACATTGACTCTGTACCGGTACCCCCTGTATACAGCCTCCCTACTGTTATTTCACATTGACTCTGTACCGGTACCCCCTGTATATAGCCTCCCTACTGTTATTTCACATTGACTCTGTACCGGTACCCCCTGTATATAGCCTCCCTACTGTTATTTCACATTGACTCTGTACCGGTACCCCCTGTATATAGCCTCCCTACTGTTATTTCCCATTGACTCTGTACCGGTACCCCCTGTATATAGCCTCCCTACTGTTATTACACATTGACTCTGTACCGGTACCCCCTGTATACAGCCTCCCTACTGTTATTACACATTGACTCTGTACCGGTACCCCCTGTATATAGCCTCCCTACTGTTATTTCACATTGACTCTGTACCGGTACCCCCTGTATACAGCCTCCCTACTGTTATTTCACATTGACTCTGTACCGGTACCCCCTGTATACAGCCTCCCTACTGTTATTACACATTGACTCTGTACCGGTACCCCCTGTATATAGCCTCCCTACTGTTATTTCACATTGACTCTATACCGGTACCCCCTGTATACAGCCTCCCTTCTGTTATTTCCCATTGACTCTGTACCGGTACCCCCTGTATACAGCCTCCCTACTGTTATTTCACATTGACTCTGTACCGGTACCCCCTGTATATAGCCTCCCTACTGTTATTTCACATTGACTCTGTACCGGTACCCCCTGTATATAGCCTCCCTACTGTTATTTCACATTGACTCTGTACCGGTACCCCCTGTATATAGCCTCCCTACTGTTATTTCCCATTGACTCTGTACCGGTACCCCCTGTATATAGCCTCCCTACTGTTATTACACATTGACTCTGTACCGGTACCCCCTGTATACAGCCTCCCTACTGTTATTACACATTGACTCTGTACCGGTACCCCCTGTATATAGCCTCCCTACTGTTATTTCACATTGACTCTGTACCGGTACCCCCTGTATATAGCCTCCCTACTGTTATTTCACATTGACTCTGTACCGGTACCCCCCTGTATATATAGCCTCCCTACTGTTATTTCACATTGACTCTGTACCGGTACCCCCTGTATACAGCCTCCCTACTGTTATTACACATTGACTCTGTACCGGTACCCCCTGTATATAGCCTCCCTACTGTTATTTCACATTGACTCTGTACCGGTACCCCCTGTATATAGCCTCCCTACTGTTATTTCCCATTGACTCTGTACCGGTACCCCCTGTATATAGCCTCCCTACTGTTATTACACATTGACTCTGTACCGGTACCCCCTGTATACAGCCTCCCTACTGTTATTACACATTGACTCTGTACCGGTACCCCCTCTATATAGCCTCCCTACTGTTATTTCACATTGACTCTGTACCGGTACCCCCTGTATATAGCCTCCCTACTGTTATTTCACATTGACTCTGTACCGGTACCCCCTGTATATAGCCTCCCTACTGTTATTTCACATTGACTCAGTACCGGTACCCCCTGTATATAGCCTCCCTACTGTTATTTCACATTGACTCTGTACCGGTACCCCCTGTATATAGCCTGTATATAGCCTCCCTACTGTTATTTCCAATTGACTCTGTACCGGTACCCCCTGTATACAGCCTCCCTACTGTTATTTCACATTGACTCTGTACCGGTACCCCCTGTATATAGCCTCCCTACTGTTATTTCACATTGACTCTGTACCGGTACCCCCTGTATATAGCCTCCCTACTGTTATTTCACATTGACTCTGTACCGGTACCCCCCTGTATATAGCCTCCCTACTGTTATTTCCCATTGACTCTGTACCGGTACCCCCTGTATATAGCCTCCCTACTGTTATTTCACATTGACTCTGTACCGGTACCCCCTGTATATAGCCTCCCTACTGTTATTTCCCATTGACTCTGTACCGGTACCCCCTGTATATAGCCTCCCTACTGTTATTACACATTGACTCTGTACCGGTACCCCCTGTATACAGCCTCCCTACTGTTATTACACATTGACTCTGTACCGGTACCCCCTGTATATAGCCTCCCTACTGTTATTTCACATTGACTCTGTACCGGTACCCCCTGTATACAGCCTCCCTACTGTTATTTCACATTGACTCTGTACCGGTACCCCCTGTATACAGCCTCCCTACTGTTATTACACATTGACTCTGTACCGGTACCCCCTGTATATAGCCTCCCTACTGTTATTTCACATTGACTCTATACCGGTACCCCCTGTATACAGCCTCCCTTCTGTTATTTCCCATTGACTCTGTACCGGTACCCCCTGTATACAGCCTCCCTACTGTTATTTCACATTGACTCTGTACCGGTACCCCCTGTATATAGCCTCCCTACTGTTATTTCACATTGACTCTGTACCGGTACCCCCTGTATATAGCCTCCCTACTGTTATTACACATTGACTCTGTACCGGTACCCCCTGTATATAGCCTCCCTACTGTTATTTCCCATTGACTCTGTACCGGTACCCCCTGTATATAGCCTCCCTACTGTTATTACACATTGACTCTGTACCGGTACCCCCTGTATACAGCCTCCCTACTGTTATTACACATTGACTCTGTACCGGTACCCCCTGTATATAGCCTCCCTACTGTTATTTCACATTGACTCTGTACCGGTACCCCCTGTATATAGCCTCACTACTGTTATTTCACATTGACTCTGTACCGGTACCCCCTGTATATACCCTCCCTACTGTTATTTCCCATTGACTCTGTACCGGTACCCCCTGTATATAGCCTCCCTACTGTTATTACACATTGACTCTGTACCGGTACCCCCTGTATACAGCCTCCCTACTGTTATTACACATTGACTCTGTACCGGTACCCCCTCTATATAGCCTCCCTACTGTTATTTCACATTGACTCTGTACCGGTACCCCCTGTATATAGCCTCCCTACTGTTATTTCACATTGACTCTGTACCGGTACCCCCTGTATATAGCCTCCCTACTGTTATTTCACATTGACTCAGTACCGGTACCCCCTGTATATAGCCTCCCTACTGTTATTTCACATTGACTCTGTACCGGTACCCCCTGTATATAGCCTGTATATAGCCTCCCTACTGTTATTTCCCATTGACTCTGTACCGGTACCCCCTGTATACAGCCTCCCTACTGTTATTTCACATTGACTCTGTACCGGTACCCCCTGTATATAGCCTCCCTACTGTTATTTCACATTGACTCTGTACCGGTACCCCCTGTATATAGCCTCCCTACTGTTATTTCACATTGACTCTGTACCGGTACCCCCCAGTATATAGCCTCCCTACTGTTATTTCCCATTGACTCTGTACCGGTACCCCCTGTATATAGCCTCTCTACTGTTATTTCACATTGACTCTGTACCGGTACCCCCTGTATACAGCCTCCCTACTGTTATTTCACATTGACTCTGTACCGGTACCCCCTGTATACAGCCTCCCTACTGTTATTTCACATTGACTCTGTACCGGTACCCCCTGTATATAGCCTCCCTACTGTTATTTCACATTGACTCTGTACCGGTACCCCCTGTATATAGCCTCCCTACTGTTATTTCACATTGACTCTGTACCGGTACCCCCTGTATACAGCCTCCCTACTGTTATTTCCCATTGACTCTGTACCGGTACCCCCTGTATACAGCCTCCCTACTGTTATTTCACATTGACTCTGTACCGGTACCCCCTGTATATAGCCTCCCTACTGTTATTTCACATTGACTCTGTACCGGTACCCCCTGTATATAGCCTCCCTACTGTTATTTCACATTGACTCTGTACCGGTACCCCCTGTATATAGCCTCCCTACTGTTATTTCCCATTGACTCTGTACCGGTACCCCCTGTATATAGCCTCCCTACTGTTATTACACATTGACTCTGTACCGGTACCCCCTGTATACAGCCTCCCTACTGTTATTTCACATTGACTCTGTACCGGTACCCCCTGTATATAGCCTCCCTACTGTTATTTCACATTGACTCTGTACCGGTACCCCCTGTATATAGCCTCCCTACTGTTATTTCCCATTGACTCTGTACCGGTACCCCCTGTATATAGCCTCCCTACTGTTATTACACATTGACTCTGTACCGGTACCCCCTGTATACAGCCTCCCTACTGTTATTACACATTGACTCTGTACCGGTACCCCCTGTATATAGCCTCCCTACTGTTATTTCACATTGACTCTGTACCGGTACCCCCTGTATACAGCCTCCCTACTGTTATTTCACATTGACTCTGTACCGGTACCCCCTGTATACAGCCTCCCTACTGTTATTACACATTGACTCTGTACCGGTACCCCCTGTATATAGCCTCCCTACTGTTATTTCACATTGACTCTATACCGGTACCCCCTGTATACAGCCTCCCTTCTGTTATTTCCCATTGACTCTGTACCGGTACCCCCTGTATACAGCCTCCCTACTGTTATTTCACATTGACTCTGTACCGGTACCCCCTGTATATAGCCTCCCTACTGTTATTTCACATTGACTCTGTACCGGTACCCCCTGTATATAGCCTCCCTACTGTTATTTCACATTGACTCTGTACCGGTACCCCCTGTATATAGCCTCCCTACTGTTATTTCCCATTGACTCTGTACCGGTACCCCCTGTATATAGCCTCCCTACTGTTATTACACATTGACTCTGTACCGGTACCCCCTGTATACAGCCTCCCTACTGTTATTACACATTGACTCTGTACCGGTACCCCCTGTATATAGCCTCCCTACTGTTATTTCACATTGACTCTGTACCGGTACCCCCTGTATATAGCCTCCCTACTGTTATTTCACATTGACTCTGTACCGGTACCCCCCTGTATATATAGCCTCCCTACTGTTATTTCACATTGACTCTGTACCGGTACCCCCTGTATACAGCCTCCCTACTGTTATTACACATTGACTCTGTACCGGTACCCCCTGTATATAGCCTCCCTACTGTTATTTCACATTGACTCTGTACCGGTACCCCCTGTATATAGCCTCCCTACTGTTATTTCCCATTGACTCTGTACCGGTACCCCCTGTATATAGCCTCCCTACTGTTATTACACATTGACTCTGTACCGGTACCCCCTGTATACAGCCTCCCTACTGTTATTACACATTGACACTGTACCGGTACCCCCTCTATATAGCCTCCCTACTGTTATTTCACATTGACTCTGTACCGGTACCCCCTGTATATAGCCTCCCTACTGTTATTTCACATTGACTCTGTACCGGTACCCCCTGTATATAGCCTCCCTACTGTTATTTCACATTGACTCAGTACCGGTACCCCCTGTATATAGCCTCCCTACTGTTATTTCACATTGACTCTGTACCGGTACCCCCTGTATATAGCCTGTATATAGCCTCCCTACTGTTATTTCCAATTGACTCTGTACCGGTACCCCCTGTATACAGCCTCCCTACTGTTATTTCACATTGACTCTGTACCGGTACCCCCTGTATATAGCCTCCCTACTGTTATTTCACATTGACTCTGTACCGGTACCCCCTGTATATAGCCTCCCTACTGTTATTTCACATTGACTCTGTACCGGTACCCCCCTGTATATAGCCTCCCTACTGTTATTTCCCATTGACTCTGTACCGGTACCCCCTGTATATAGCCTCCCTACTGTTATTTCACATTGACTCTGTACCGGTACCCCCTGTATATAGCCTCCCTACTGTTATTTCCCATTGACTCTGTACTGGTACCCCCTGTATATAGCCTCCCTACTGTTATTACACATTGACTCTGTACCGGTACCCCCTGTATACAGCCTCCCTACTGTTATTACACATTGACTCTGTACCGGTACCCCCTGTATATAGCCTCCCTACTGTTATTTCACATTGACTCTGTACCGGTACCCCCTGTATACAGCCTCCCTACTGTTATTTCACATTGACTCTGTACCGGTACCCCCTGTATACAGCCTCCCTACTGTTATTACACATTGACTCTGTACCGGTACCCCCTGTATATAGCCTCCCTACTGTTATTTCACATTGACTCTATACCGGTACCCCCTGTATACAGCCTCCCTTCTGTTATTTCCCATTGACTCTGTACCGGTACCCCCTGTATACAGCCTCCCTACTGTTATTTCACATTGACTCTGTACCGGTACCCCCTGTATATAGCCTCCCTACTGTTATTTCACATTGACTCTGTACCGGTACCCCCTGTATATAGCCTCCCTACTGTTATTACACATTGACTCTGTACCGGTACCCCCTGTATATAGCCTCCCTACTGTTATTTCCCATTGACTCTGTACCGGTACCCCCTGTATATAGCCTCCCTACTGTTATTACACATTGACTCTGTACCGGTACCCCCTGTATACAGCCTCCCTACTGTTATTACACATTGACTCTGTACCGGTACCCCCTGTATATAGCCTCCCTACTGTTATTTCACATTGACTCTGTACCGGTACCCCCTGTATATAGCCTCCCTACTGTTATTTCACATTGACTCTGTACCGGTACCCCCTGTATATACCCTCCCTACTGTTATTTCCCATTGACTCTGTACCGGTACCCCCTGTATATAGCCTCCCTACTGTTATTACACATTGACTCTGTACCGGTACCCCCTGTATACAGCCTCCCTACTGTTATTACACATTGACTCTGTACCGGTACCCCCTCTATATAGCCTCCCTACTGTTATTTCACATTGACTCTGTACCGGTACCCCCTGTATATAGCCTCCCTACTGTTATTTCACATTGACTCTGTACCGGTACCCCCTGTATATAGCCTCCCTACTGTTATTTCACATTGACTCAGTACCGGTACCCCCTGTATATAGCCTCCCTACTGTTATTTCACATTGACTCTGTACCGGTACCCCCTGTATATAGCCTGTATATAGCCTCCCTACTGTTATTTCCCATTGACTCTGTACCGGTACCCCCTGTATACAGCCTCCCTACTGTTATTTCACATTGACTCTGTACCGGTACCCCCTGTATATAGCCTCCCTACTGTTATTTCACATTGACTCTGTACCGGTACCCCCTGTATATAGCCTCCCTACTGTTATTTCACATTGACTCTGTACCGGTACCCCCCTGTATATAGCCTCCCTACTGTTATTTCCCATTGACTCTGTACCGGTACCCCCTGTATATAGCCTCTCTACTGTTATTTCACATTGACTCTGTACCGGTACCCCCTGTATACAGCCTCCCTACTGTTATTTCACATTGACTCTGTACCGGTACCCCCTGTATACAGCCTCCCTACTGTTATTTCACATTGACTCTGTACCGGTACCCCCTGTATATAGCCTCCCTACTGTTATTTCACATTGACTCTGTACCGGTACCCCCTGTATATAGCCTCCCTACTGTTATTTCACATTGACTCTGTACCGGTACCCCCTGTATACAGCCTCCCTACTGTTATTTCCCATTGACTCTGTACCGGTACCCCCTGTATACAGCCTCCCTACTGTTATTTCACATTGACTCTGTACCGGTACCCCCTGTATATAGCCTCCCTACTGTTATTTCACATTGACTCTGTACCGGTACCCCCTGTATATAGCCTCCCTACTGTTATTTCACATTGACTCTGTACCGGTACCCCCTGTATATAGCCTCCCTACTGTTATTTCCCATTGACTCTGTACCGGTACCCCCTGTATATAGCCTCCCTACTGTTATTACACATTGACTCTGTACCGGTACCCCCTGTATACAGCCTCCCTACTGTTATTACACATTGACTCTGTACCGGTACCCCCTGTATATAGCCTCCCTACTGTTATTTCACATTGACTCTGTACCGGTACCCCCTGTATACAGCCTCCCTACTGTTATTTCACATTGACTCTGTACCGGTACCCCCTGTATACAGCCTCCCTACTGTTATTACACATTGACTCTGTACCGGTACCCCCTGTATATAGCCTCCCTACTGTTATTTCACATTGACTCTATACCGGTACCCCCTGTATACAGCCTCCCTTCTGTTATTTCCCATTGACTCTGTACCGGTACCCCCTGTATACAGCCTCCCTACTGTTATTTCACATTGACTCTGTACCGGTACCCCCTGTATATAGCCTGTATATAGCCTCCCTACTGTTATTTCCCATTGACTCTGTACCGGTACCCCCTGTATACAGCCTCCCTACTGTTATTTCACATTGACTCTGTACCGGTACCCCCTGTATATAGCCTCCCTACTGTTATTTCACATTGACTCTGTACCGGTACCCCCTGTATATAGCCTCCCTACTGTTATTTCACATTGACTCTGTACCGGTACCCCCCTGTATATAGCCTCCCTACTGTTATTTCCCATTGACTCTGTACCGGTACCCCCTGTATATAGCCTCTCTACTGTTATTTCACATTGACTCTGTACCGGTACCCCCTGTATACAGCCTCCCTACTGTTATTTCACATTGACTCTGTACCGGTACCCCCTGTATACAGCCTCCCTACTGTTATTTCACATTGACTCTGTACCGGTACCCCCTGTATATAGCCTCCCTACTGTTATTTCACATTGACTCTGTACCGGTACCCCCTGTATATAGCCTCCCTACTGTTATTTCACATTGACTCTGTACCGGTACCCCCTGTATACAGCCTCCCTACTGTTATTTCCCATTGACTCTGTACCGGTACCCCCTGTATACAGCCTCCCTACTGTTATTTCACATTGACTCTGTACCGGTACCCCCTGTATATAGCCTCCCTACTGTTATTTCACATTGACTCTGTACCGGTACCCCCTGTATATAGCCTCCCTACTGTTATTTCACATTGACTCTGTACCGGTACCCCCTGTATATAGCCTCCCTACTGTTATTTCCCATTGACTCTGTACCGGTACCCCCTGTATATAGCCTCCCTACTGTTATTACACATTGACTGTGTGCCGGTACCCCCTGTATACAGCCTCCCTACTGTTATTACACATTGACTCTGTACCGGTACCCCCTGTATATAGCCTCCCTACTGTTATTTCACATTGACTCTGTACCGGTACCCCCTGTATACAGCCTCCCTACTGTTATTTCACATTGACTCTGTACCGGTACCCCCTGTATACAGCCTCCCTACTGTTATTACACATTGACTCTGTACCGGTACCCCCTGTATATAGCCTCCCTACTGTTATTTCACATTGACTCTATACCGGTACCCCCTGTATACAGCCTCCCTTCTGTTATTTCCCATTGACTCTGTACCGGTACCCCCTGTATACAGCCTCCCTACTGTTATTTCACATTGACTCTGTACCGGTACCCCCTGTATATAGCCTCCCTACTGTTATTTCACATTGACTCTGTACCGGTACCCCCTGTATATAGCCTCCCTACTGTTATTTCACATTGACTCTGTACCGGTACCCCCTGTATATAGCCTCCCTACTGTTATTTCCCATTGACTCTGTACCGGTACCCCCTGTATATAGCCTCCCTACTGTTATTACACATTGACTCTGTACCGGTACCCCCTGTATACAGCCTCCCTACTGTTATTACACATTGACTCTTTACCGGTACCCCCTGTATATAGCCTCCCTACTGTTATTTCACATTGACTCTGTACCGGTACCCCCTGTATATAGCCTCCCTACTGTTATTTCACATTGACTCTGTACCGGTACCCAACTGTATATATAGCCTCCCTACTGTTATTTCACATTGACTCTGTACCGGTACCCCTGTATACAGCCTCCCTACTGTTATTACACATTGACTCTGTACCGGTACCCCCTGTATATAGCCTCCCTACTGTTATTTCACATTGACTCTGTACCGGTACCCCCTGTATATAGCCTCCCTACTGTTATTTCCCATTGACTCTGTACCGGTACCCCCTGTATATAGCCTCCCTACTGTTATTACACATTGACTCTGTACCGGTACCCCCTGTATACAGCCTCCCTACTGTTATTACACATTGACTCTGTACCGGTACCCCCTCTATATAGCCTCCCTACTGTTATTTCACATTGACTCTGTACCGGTACCCCCTGTATATAGCCTCCCTACTGTTATTTCCCATTGACTCTGTACCGGTAGCCCCTGTATATAGCCTCCCTACTGTTATTTCACATTGACTCTGTACCGGTACCCCCCTGTATATATAGCCTCCCTACTGTTATTTCACATTGACTCTGTACCGGTACCCCCTGTATACAGCCTCCCTACTGTTATTACACATTGACTCTGTACCGGTACCCCCTGTATATAGCCTCCCTACTGTTATTTCACATTGACTCTGTACCGGTACCCCCTGTATATAGCCTCCCTACAGTTATTTCCCATTGACTCTGTACCGGTACCCCCTGTATACAGCCTCCCTACTGTTATTACACATTGACTCTGTACCGGTACCCCCTGTATACAGCCTCCCTACTGTTATTACACATTGACTCTGTACCGGTACCCCCTGTATACAGCCTCCCTACTGTTATTACACATTGACTCTGTACCGGTACCCCCTGTATACAGCCTCCCTACTGTTATTTCCCATTGACTCTGTACCGGTACCCCCTGTATACAGCCTCCCTACTGTTATTACACATTGACTCTGTACCGGTACCCCCTGTATACAGCCTCCCTACTATTATTACACATTGACTCTGTACCGGTACCCCCCTGTATATAGCCTACCTACTGTTATTTCACATTGACTCAGTACCGGTACCCCCTGTATATAGCCTCCCTACTGTTATTTCCCATTGACTCAGTACCGGTACCCCCTGTATATAGCCTCCCTACTGTTATTTCCCATTGACTCTGTACCGGTACCCCCTGTATATAGCCTCCCTACTGTTATTTCCCATTGACTCTGTACCGGTACCCCCTGTATACAGCCTCCCTACTGTTATTACACATTGACTCTGTACCGGTACCCCCTGTATATAGCCTCCCTACTGTTATTTCACATTGACTCTGTACCGGTACCCCCTGTATATAGCCTCCCTACAGTTATTTCCCATTGACTCTGTACCGGTACCCCCTGTATACAGCCTCCCTACTGTTATTACACATTGACTCTGTACCGGTACCCCCTGTATACAGCCTCCCTACTGTTATTACACATTGACTCTGTACCGGTACCCCCTGTATACAGCCTCCCTACTGTTATTACACATTGACTCTGTACCGGTACCCCCTGTATACAGCCTCCCTACTGTTATTTCCCATTGACTCTGTACCGGTACCCCCTGTATACAGCCTCCCTACTGTTATTACACATTGACTCTGTACCGGTACCCCCTGTATACAGCCTCCCTACTATTATTACACATTGACTCTGTACCGGTACCCCCCTGTATATAGCCTACCTACTGTTATTTCACATTGACTCAGTACCGGTACCCCCTGTATATAGCCTCCCTACTGTTATTTCCCATTGACTCAGTACCGGTACCCCCTGTATATAGCCTCCCTACTGTTATTTCCCATTGACTCTGTACCGGTACCCCCTGTATATAGCCTCCCTACTGTTATTTCCCATTGACTCTGTACCGGTACCCCCTGTATACAGCCTCCCTACTGTTATTTCCCATTGACTCTGTACCGGTACCCCCTGTATATAGCCTCCCTACTGTTATTTCACATTGACTCTGTACCGGTACCCCCTGTATACAGCCTCCCTACTGTTATTTCCCATTGACTCTGTACCGGTACCCCCTGTATATAGCCTCCCTACTGTTATTTCCCATTGACTCTGTACCGGTACCCCCTGTATATAGCCTCCCTACTGTTATTTCCCATTGACTCTGTACCGGTACCCCCTGTATATAGCCTGTATATAGCCTCCATACTGTTATTTCACATTGACTCTGTACCGGTACCCCCTGTATATAGCCTCCCTACTGTTATTTCCCATTGACTCTGTACCGGTACCCCCCTGTATATAGCCTCCCTACTGTTATTTCACATTGACTCTGTACCGGTACCCCCTGTATATAGCCTCCCTACTGTTATTTCACATTGACTCTGTACCGGTACCCCCTGTATATAGCCTCCCTACTGTTATGTTTACTGCTGCTCTTTAATTATTTGTTACCTTTATTTCGTATTATTTTATATTGTATTTTTTTGTGTATTTTTTTTGTATTCTTTCTTAAAACTGCATTGTTGGTTAAGGTCTTGTAAGTAAGCATTTCACTGTAAGGTCTACACCTGTTGTATTCGGCGCATATGACAAATACAATTTGATTTGATTTGATTTCTGAATGCCTGATCTGACTGGTTGAGTGCCTGGCTGGGGGGTTACCTGCCTGGCTGGGGGGTTACCTGCCTGGCTGGGGGGTTACCTGCCTGGCTGGGGGGTTACCTGCCTGGCTGGGGGGTTACCTGCCTGGCTGGGGGGTTACCTGCCTGGCTGGGGGGTTACCTGCCTGCTGGGGTTACCTGCCTGGCTGGGGGGTTACCTGCCTGGCTGGGGGGTTACCTGCCTGGCTGGGGGGTTACCTGCCTGGCTGGGGGGTTGCCTGGCTGGGGGGTTACCTGCCTGGCTGGGGGGTTACCTGCCTGGCTGGGGGGTTACCTGCATGGCTGGGGGGTTACCTGCCTGGCTGGGGGGTTACCTGCCTGGCTGGGGGGTTACCTGCCTGGCTGGGGGGTTACCTGCATGGCTCGGGGGTTACCTGAATGGCTGGCCCTTGTACACACACACTTCAAACACCATTTCACTTTATTGTTGGTGGTGGGGAGGTGGTTGTTTTACTAATAATTTGCCCAGGCAAGTTGGAGGGCACACTCCTGGTTATTGTTTTTCCATTGTTGTGTAAGCAGGTTCACTGTGAGTTCAGGTTAACATGGAACAGAGAGGTTACATTGGATCAGATGGTGGTACAGGTTAACATGGAGCAGAGAGGTTACATTGGATCAGATGGAGGTACAGGTTAACATGGAGCAGAGAGGTTACATTGGATCAGATGGTGGTACAGGTTAACATGTAGCAGAGAGGTTACATTGGATCAGATGGAGGTACAGGTTAACATGGAGCAGAGAGGTTACATTAGATTAGATGGAGGTACAGGTTAACATGGAGCAGAGAGGTTACATTAGATTAGATGGTGGTACAGGTTAACATGGAGCAGAGAGGTTACATTAGATTAGATGGTGGTACAGGTTAACATGGAGCAGAGAGGTTACATTAGATTAGATGGTGGTACAGGTTAACATGGAGCAGAGAGGTTACATTAGATTAGATGGAGGTACAGGTTAACATGGAGCAGAGAGGTTACATTAGATTAGATGGAGGTACAGTACAGTAACTGGCATGCTGCTCACCAGACACAGGATCACAAAAACATAGACTATCAGAAAGACATGTTCCAGGACAACGGTTCACATCCGGCTAGAAGGACCAATCTGCAGTAGGCCATAAAGTCAGGTCCAGTTTGTGGTTTTATACATGCACCCAACATTACAATACACGTCTGTTGTCTTGACTTCAGAGTCTGCTCTCCTGCAGCTCTGTTGTCTTGACTTCAGAGTCTGCTCTCCTGCAGCTCTGTTGTCTTGACTTCAGAGTCTGCTCTCCTGCAGCTCTGTTGTCTTGACTTCAGAGTCTGCTCTCCTGCAGCTCTGAGGACAATATATCATCATCAAGATGAAGAGTTTGTCGATACGTTCCAGATGAAGGTTGCACAACATCTTAACTGTAGCTTGTCATGTGTCCTTCTGTACAACACTTGTGAGTGGTGTCTTGTGTGACTGTGAAGTTTATGAGAGAGAAGCATATTATTATGTAGTGAACATGAGACCGTGCAAACTAAAAGGAGACTTGAGACAATAGGTCTCTGGATGGTACGGAGAAAAACAATTTTTATTTTTATTTTAGTCATTTAGCAGACGCTCTTATCCAGAGCGACTTACAGGAGCAATTAGGGTTAAGTGCCTTGCTCAAGGGCACATCGACAGATTTTTCACCTAGTCGGCTCGGGGATTAGAACCAGCGACCTTTCGGTTACTGGCACAACGCTCTTAACCACTAAAGCTACCTGCCGTCAGAGGGGCGTCAGTCCCATATGTTAAAGGCATTAGACGGATACCATCAGACCCCCAGCAGACACACCCGCCACCCCTCTGTACTGTCCCGGACCACTGAAGGCCAGTTGTTGTTGTTGTTGTGGGGTATTTAAGGCGGCTCTCTGTGTCTCTCTCCACTTAATGTATTTTGAGTTTGGAAAACTATCTCACTGGGAGGCATGGTCCCAAGGAAACGAAACGGATCCTGAAGAGCTGAGCCAAAACTTCACCATGTTACTGAAGGCAGTGGGGAGGCAGGGACTGTGTGTGTGTGTGTGTGTGTGTGTGTGTGTGTCTGTGTGTGTGTGTGTGTGTGTGTGTGTGTGTGTGTGTGTGTGTGTGTGTGTGTTGTGTGTGTGTGTGTGTGTGAGGCAGGGACTGAGACAGGGGCTGTGTGTGATCAACAGAGGGGGGCTTTGGGTGTAACTTAGGGAGTGTATCTGTGCGTGGGCGACCGTAAACTACGTGTAAGTGTCTCTCTACTCTAACACCCTGAAGACTGATGATCTAATGTCCTCCTACCCAGGTCAAGGACCATGAGACAGCAGCCTGTTGATCTAATGTCCTCCTACCCAGGTCAAGGACCATGAGACTGATGATCTAATGTCCTGCTACCCAGGTCAAGGACCATGAGACTGATGATCTAATGTCCTGCTACCCAGGTCAAGGACCATGAGACTGTTGATCTAATGTCCTGCTACCCAGGTAAAGGACCATGAGACTGATGATCTAATGTCCTCCTACCCAGGTAAAGGACCATGAGACAGCAGACTGTTGATCTAATGTCCTCCTACCCAGGTCAAGGACCATGAGACTGATGATCTAATGTCCTCCTACCCAGGTAAAGGACCATGAGACAGCAGCCTGTTGATCTAATGTCCTGCTACCCAGGTCAAGGACCATGAGACTGTTGATCTAATGTCCTCCTACCCAGGTCAAGGACCATGAGACTGATGATCTAATGTCCTGCTACCCAGGTAAAGGACCATGAGACTGATGATCTAATGTCCTCCTACCCAGGTAAAGGACCATGAGACAGCAGCCTGTTGATCTAATGTCCTCCTACCCAGGTCAAGGACCATGAGACAGCAGCCTGTTGATCTAATGTCCTGCTACCCAGGTCAAGGACCATGAGACTGTTGATCTAATGTCCTCCTACCCAGGTCAAGGACCATGAGACTGATGATCTAATGTCCTCCTACCCAGGTCAAGGACCATGAGACAGCAGACTGTCCTGGCTATCCACATACACCCTGCTGTGGTATAGTACAGACAGAGAGACTGACAGACAGGCAGGCAGGCAGGCAGGCAGGCAGACAGGCAGGCAGGCAGGCAGGCAGGCAGGCAGGCAGGCAGGCAGGCAGGCAGGCAGGCAGGCAGGCAGGCAGAGAGACTGACAGACAGACAGACAGACAGACAGACAGACAGACAGACAGACAGACAGACAGACAGACAGACAGACAGACAGACAGACAGACAGACAGACAGACAGACAGACAGACAGACAGACAGACAGACATGGGTTAGAGATATGATACAGGCTGACTCTCTCTCTGACAGGAGCAACTGGAAACCATTTTGATTTGAGCTACATTGCTGGCTCATCACAGAGCGGGGTCTGATTTAGGGTGTGGGTTTGTCTCTGGCAGACACTACCTGACCACCACGTCCATCATTTATATCATTTAGAACTCCTCTAACGAACTGTTATCGATTAGACAGGCCCCATCGTAACAGAGTTACTCCATCCAGAACATTCCTAACAGAGTACAGGGCTGGGGTATAGAGCTGGAGCTGGGGGAGAGGGGCTGGGGAGAGGGGCTGGACTACAGGGCTGGGGAGAGGGGCTGGACTACAGGGCTGGGGGAGAGGGGCTGGGGTATAGAGCTGGAGCTGGGGGAGAGGGGCTGGGGAGAGGGGCTGGAGTACAGGGCTGGGGGAGAGGGGCTGGGGTATAGAGCTGGAGCTGGGGGAGAGGGGCTGGACTACAGGGCTGGGGGAGAGGGGCTGGGGTATAGAGCTGGAGCTGGGGGAGAGGGCCTGGGGAGAGGGGCTGGACTACAGGGCTGGGTGAGAGGGGCTGGGGTATAGAGCTGGAGCTGGGGGAGAGGGGCTGGACTACAGGGCTGGGGGAGAGGGGCTGGGGTATAGAGCTGGAGCTGGGGGAGAGGGGCTGGGGAGAGGGGCTGGAGTACAGGGCTGTGGCTGCGGTATAGAGCTGGAGCTGGGGTGTAGGGGTGAGGGAGTGGGCTGGTGTATCAGGCTGGAGTATCAAGCTGGAGGTATAAGGGCTGGGGGAGCGAGGGCCTCCATTGGCAGGTCCTTGTTCCAGCTAGCTAGCTGAGGGATTAGGCAGGGTCTTGTTTCAGAGACCTAGTGCCATCTGTTCTCCACACTCCTCCTCCTCCTCCTCCCCTCCTCCTCCTCCTCCTCCTCCTCCTCCTCCTCCCCTCCTCCTCCCCTCCTCCTCCTCCTCTGTTGAACTATAAATGCACCTCTACGTTGGGGACTGTCCGGCCAGAGTACTTCAGCCTCCACTGCTTTTCATTATCACAGGATCCAGTAACACACTTCACTGTCAACTTAATCCCTCTTTACTCCATGTCTCCCCTGGCAGAGGGATGCCATGACCATATAAAAAGCCCAGATGTTGCCTGGAGGACAGGGTCTTCACCTCGCTTTGTGGCTGGTTCTACACTGCTCTGGGTTCTCATTCTCTCTATCTCGCTCCCTCCCCCTCTAACCCTGCCCCTGGTGGCATCCTGTGTGTTACCCTGGTCCATTAATATCCAGCTGCCATGGAGAACCAACAGAGTAGCAGAACATTTCCCTGTCTGTCTGTCTGTCTGTCTGTCTGTGATCGCTCATGTCCCCCCCCTCTATCTCCCCCGAGTGCAATTCCCATTGAGTTATGGAGGCAACCTTAGCTGTGAATATACGTACGGGAATCACAACCTTTATAATCAGAACATTCTAAGGTATCTGTTTCTGTGGTCTGAGGTTTGAAGCAGTGTGGAGGGGACTGATAGAAACACTAGGGCTCTATCCCAAATGGCACCCTATTCCCTATATAGCGCACTACTTTTGACCAGGGCCCACAGGGAACAGGGTTAATAAATTGCCATTTGTGACACGGCCTAACCCAGAGGACATGATATAGCTTCCGGTAACTCCATCACCACCAGTGATCTGTTAGTAATATAAGACCTTCCGTCTCACAACACATCAGGAACCACTATCTGTGTTCTGTAGTGACACGTGATACCTCTAGAAATGTATGAGAAACATCTAGAAACCTACAACAACGGAAGAAAAAATGTCAATTTCTATTTTAGCCCGAAACCAAAGAACCTTCTGAACTGTTGCTTCTGGAGCTGGGGAGCTGGGGGGGCTGGGGGAGCTGGGGGAGCTGGGGAGCTGGGGGAGCTGGGGGAGCTGGGGGAGCTGGGGGAGCTGGGGAGCTGGGGAGCTGGGCAGGCTGGGGGAGCTGGGGGAGCTGGGGAGCTGGGGAGCTGTGGGAGCTTTGGAGCTGGGGAGCTGGGGGAGCTGGGGAGCTGGGGGAGCTGGGGGAGCTGGGGAGCTGGGGGAGCTGGGGAGCTGGGGGAGCTGGGGAGCTGGGGGAGCTGGGGAGGCTGGGGGAACTGGGGAGCTGGGGGAGCTGGGGGAGCTGGGGAGCTGGGGGAGCTGGGGAGGCTGGGGGAGCTGGGGAGCTGGGGAGCTGGGGAGCTGGGGGGCTGTGGGAGCTGGGGGAGCTGGGGAGCTGGGGGAGCTGGGGGAGTGGGGAGCTGGGGGAGCAGGGGAGCTGGGGAGCTGGGGGAGCTGGGGGAGCTGGGAAGCTGGGGAGCTGGGGGAGCTGGGGAGCTGGGGGAGCTGGGGGAGCTGGGGGAGTTGGGGGAGCTGTGGAGCTGGGGGAGCTGGGGAGGCTGGGGATCTGTGGGAGCTGTGGGAGCTGGGGGAGTTGGGGAGCTGGGGGAGCTGGGAAGCTGGGGAGCTGGGGGAGCTGTGGAGCTGGGGGAGCTGGGGAGCTGGGGGAGCTGGGGGAGCTGGGGGAGCTGGGGGAGCAGGGGGAGCTGGGGAGCTGGGGGAGCTGGGGAGCTGGGGGAGCTGCGGAGCTGGGGAGCTGGGGAGCTGCAGAGCTGGGGAGCTGGGGAGCTGCGGAGCTGGGGAGCTGGGGGAGTTGGGGAGCTGGGGGAGCTGTGGAGCTGGGGGAGCTGGGGAGCTGGGGGAGCTGGGGAGCTGGGGGAGCTGGGGGAGCAGGGGGAGCTGCGGAGCTGGGGAGCTGGGGAGCTGGGGGAGCTGTTTCAGTGCTGTGGAAGAGAAGAGCTCTACTGACTAAGATCGCGTCCCAAATGGCACCCTATTCCCTATATAGCGCACTACTTTTCCAGTGTCCCCCTGATTCGCCACAACAAAGTCCGCCTGATTGAACACAGGAAACGGCCCAAGATGCATCACTGTCGAGGACTCCAACCCGTAACCACAACGTAACCAAGGAGGATTTAACCCATAGAGCTCTGATCAAAAGTAGTACACTATATAGCGAATAGGGTGCCATTTGGAAACACAGCCTGGGTCAGGCTAGGAAGAAACGTTTCAGTGGGTCTCCAAAAAACATCAGTCCGACTAGTGAACGTGAAGCCCTGAACCAAGTGGACATCGTGTTTATAGTAAACAACAGAATGAACACTTAGCGATAAATCTCTTTTAGACAGGCGAGATGTCAGAACCCCACGGCTAAAAAATATTCATCCTCCAACTAGGGATTAGCTTTCATAGCAACACAACTCTCTCCTCTCTCCCTCTCTCTCTCTCTCTCTCTCTCTCTCTCTCTCTCTCTCTCTCTCTCTCTCTGCGTTGCATCGTTGTTCCACTGTTTTCCATGCTGAGTGTTTTTGACTGTGTTTATCAAAGTCAACCCATCAACAATGGATGAAAGCTGAAAAGCTGGCGGAAATCAGAGCGTGCCGCAGCGTCAAGAATGTCCTCACTGCGGAGTTATGTAGATTTGAGTAAACAAGTGCAAATTGTTGAGGTTTTAATTAAAATATTTGACAATCATTTTATCTGAAGTAACCCTATATAACATCTGTAGAGCAGATGCATTTAAGAGCCCAGAGGAACTCTGTCCTCCCCCGCATCCTCCCTCCCTCCCTCCCTCCCTCCCCACCCCCTCTAAACCCCTCTCTTGTTCTCAGTATAGTGAACAGAAGTGACTCTCAGAGTTTCCAGACCCCAATATGCCTTTCTACCCATCTCCTGTTATTGGCCCTATAGTAGGTTGACACTGCCAGGACATATCTTGGACCTCCCTCCCTCCAGCAATCCTTCTCTCCTCCCTCCCCCACCCCTAACCCCTAACCCCTAACCCCCCAACACCTAACCCCTAACCCCTACCTATCTCTTCTCTAGCTGTTGAACCCAGTAGGGTGGACCTCCCTGTCTCTGAACTCTCTGGTCCAGGTACCAACCATAACATGTTAATGTGTTGAACAGCGACAGAACTCTCTGGTCCAGGTACCAACCATAACATGTTAATGTGTTGAACAGTGACAGAACTCTCTGGTCCAGGTACCAACCATAACATGTTAATGTGTTGAACAGTGACAGAACTCTCTGGTCCAGGTACCAACCATAACATGTTAATGTGTTGAACAGTGACAGAACTCTCTGGTCCAGGTACCAACCATAACATGTTAATGTGTTGAACAGTGACAGAACTCTCTGGTCCAGGTACCAACCATAACATGTTAATGTGTTGAACAGTGACAGAACTCTCTGGTCCAGGTACCAACCATAACATGTTAATGTGTTGAACAGCGACAGAACTCTCTGGTCCAGGTACCAACCATAACATGTTAACGTGTTGAACAGCGACAGAACTCTCTGGTCCAGGTACCAACCATAACATGTTAATGTGTTGAACAGTGACAGAACTCTCTGGTCCAGGTACCAACCATAACATGTTAATGTGTTGAACAGCGACAGAACTCTCTGGTCCAGGTACCAACCATAACATGTTAATGTGATGAACAGCGACAGGTCTTCTTGATGTGCATGACACAACACCAATGCAGCCGTTGTTCTTGGCGGACGGTGGTTTACGTGCGTACAGAGAAACAGAGAAACGGTATTGGATCTGAGAGAGTAGCTCTTTCGCTTTTCCTCCTCTTCTCTCAACACAGCTTTAGGGAGGCAACCTTGACAAACCCTCTGGAAACATCAAAACACCACATGGAGATTAACAAACAATATAAACAGCAGAAACAGAGAGGTCTGGTCAGGTCTGGTCTGAGAACATTATCCACTCCTAACGTCAGAGTAACATTCTGTTAAAGTGAAGTTCAGCCCTCTGGTCTGGGTATTGGAGGACACAGGAACTAGGCTGCAAAATATCACCCTATTCCCTATAAAGTGCACTACTTTTGACCAGAGCCCTATGGGGTAGTGCACTAGATAGTGAAAAGGGTGCTATTTGGGAAACAGACAAGGTCATTCCCCCATGGTAATGTTGTGGTTACAGGGCCGGAGAACACAACAGTGATGCATCATGGTCCGTTTCCTGTGTTCTATCAGGAGGACTTTGTAGTGGCGAACCAGAAACACAGAGACCTTTGCCCTCCCAGCTACGCCTCACCCAGGTCACATGACAGGGGCTTGGACTCTACAAATCTTTCATTGAGAGTATTTTAACCTCTTGTATTGTTTGGTGGTTTGGTAATACCGCTGTCAGCCAGAAAAATATGTTGAGAAGGATTATAGCCACAGAAAGCAAGGTACTAGGAGTCAGACAGACAGGCTTGATGAGATCTTTAAGGTCAGGTCAGACCCAAGCCACCCCCTGTACACAGACTTTGAACTACTCCCCTCTGGGTGCAGGTATAGGGCAGCCCCCTGCCTGCAGGAAAAACAAGACTACATAACTATTTGTGTAATATCTCTCCTAATCAGCTGGTTAATGTTCCTATCACTAAGGAGTGATATCTCTCCAAATCAGCTGGTTAATGTTCCTATCACTAAGGAGTGATATCTCTCCTAATCAGCGGGTTAATGTTCCTATCACTTGGGTGGGATATCTCTCCTAATCAGCTGGTTAATGTTCCTATCACTTGGGTGGGATATCTCTCCTAATCAGCTGGTTAATGTTCCTATCACTAAGGAGTGATATCTCTCCAAATCAGCTGGTTAATGTTCCTATCACTAAGGAGTGATATCTCTCCTAATCAGCTGGTTAATGTTCCTATCACTATGGAGTGATATCTCTCCTAATCAGCTGGTTAATGTTCCTATCACTTGGGTGGGATATCTCTCCTAATCAGCTGGTTAATGTTCCTATCACTAAAGTGGGATATCTCTCCTAATCAGCGGGTTAATGTTCCTATCACTAAGGTGGGATATCTCTCCTAATCAGCTGGTTAATGTTCCTATCACTAAGGAGTGATATCTCTCCTAATCAGCTGGTTAATGTTCCTATCACTAAGGAGTGATATCTCTCCTAATCAGCTGGTTAATGTTCCTATCACTAAGGAGTGATATCTCTCCTAATCAGCTGGTTAATGTTCCTATCACTATGGAGTGATATCTCTCCTAATCAGCTGGTTAATGTTCCTATCACTTGGGTGGGATATCTCTCCTAATCAGCTGGTTAATGTTCCTATCACTAAAGTGGGATATCTCTCCTAATCAGCTGGTTAATGTTCCTATCACTAAGGAGTGATATCTCTCCTAATCAGCTGGTTAATGTTCCTATCACTAAGGTGATATCTCTCCTAATCAGCTGGTTAATGTTCCTATCACTAAGGAGTGATATCTCTCATAATCAGCTGGTTAATGTTCCTATCACTAAGGAGTGATATCTCTCCTAATCAGCTGGTTAATGTTCCTATCACTTGGGTGGGATATCTCTCCTAATCAGCTGGTTAATGTTCCTATCACTAAAGTGGGATATCTCTCCTAATCAGCTGGTTAATGTTCCTATCACTAAGGAGTGATATCTCTCCTAATCAGCTGGTTAATGTTCCTATCACTAAGGTGATATCTCTCCTAATCAGCTGGTTAATGTTCCTATCACTAAGGAGTGATATCTCTCCTAATCAGCTGGTTAATGTTCCTATCACTAAGGAGTGATATCTCTCCTAATCAGCTGGTTAATGTTCCTATCACTATGGAGTGATATCTCTCCTAATCAGCTGGTTAATGTTCCTATCACTTGGGTGGGATATCTCTCCTAATCAGCTGGTTAATGTTCCTATCACTAAAGTGGGATATCTCTCCTAATCAGCTGGTTAATGTTCCTATCACTAAGGAGTGATATCTCTCCTAATCAGCTGGTTAATGTTCCTATCACTAAGGTGATATCTCTCCTAATCAGCTGGTTAATGTTCCTATCACTAAGGAGTGATATCTCTCATAATCAGCTGGTTAATGTTCCTATCACTAAGGAGTGATATCTCTCCTAATCAGCTGGTTAATGTTCCTATCACTTGGGTGGGATATCTCTCCTAATCAGCTGGTTAATGTTCCTATCACTAAAGTGGGATATCTCTCCTAATCAGCTGGTTAATGTTCCTATCACTAAGGAGTGATATCTCTCCTAATCAGCTGGTTAATGTTCCTATCACTAAGGTGATATCTCTCCTAATCAGCTGGTTAATGTTCCTATCACTAAGGAGTGATATCTCTCCTAATCAGCTGGTTAACGTTCCTATCACTAAGGAGTGATATCTCTCCTAATCAGCTGGTTAATGTTCCTATCACTTGGGTGGGATATCTCTCCTAATCAGCTGGTTAATGTTCCTATCACTAAGGTGATATCTCTCATAATCAGCTGGTTAATGTTCCTATCACTAAGGAGTGATATCTCTCCTAATCAGCTGGTTAATGTTCCTATCACTAAGGTAATATCTCTCCTAATCAGCTGGTTAATGTTCCTATCACTAAGGAGTGATATCTCTCCTAATCAGCTGGTTAATGTTCCTATCACTTGGGTGGGATATCTCTCCTAATCAGCTGGTTAATGTTCCTATCACTAAGGTGATATCTCTCATAATCAGCTGGTTAATGTTCCTATCACTAAGGAGTGATATCTCTCCTAATCAGCTGGTTAATGTTCCTATCACTTGGGTGGGATATCTCTCCTAATCAGCTGGTTAATGTTCCTATCACATGGGTGGGATATCTCTCCTAATCAGCTGGTTAATGTTCCTATCACTAAGGAGTGATATCTCTCCTAATCAGCTGGTTAATGTTCCTATCACTAAGGAGTGATATCTCTCCTAATCAGCTGGTTAATGTTCCTATCACTAAGGTGATTTCTCTCCTAATCAGACGGTTAATGTTCCTATCACTAAGGAGTGATATCTCTCCTAATCAGCTGGTTAATGTTCCTATCACTAAGGAGTGATATCTCTCCTAATCAGCTGGTTAATGTTCCTATCACTAAGGAGTGATATCTCTCCTAATCAGCTGGCTAATGTTCCTATCACTAAGGTGATTTCTCTCCTAATCAGATGGTTAATGTTCCTATCACTAAGGAGTGATATCTCTCCTAATCAGCTGGTTAATGTTCCTATCACTAAGGAGTGATATCTCTCCTAATCAGCTGGTTAATGTTCCTATCACTAAGGAGTGATATCTCTCCTAATCAGATGGTTAATGTTCCTATCACTAAGGAGTGATATCTCTCCTAATCAGATGGTTAATGTTCCTATCACTAAGGTGATATATCTCCTAATCAGATGGTTAATGTTCCTATCACTAAGGTGATATCTCTCCTAATCAGCTGGTTAATGTTCCTATCACTAAGGTGATATATCTCCTAATCAGATGGTTAATGTTCCTATCACTAAGGAGTGATATCTCTCCTAATCAGCTGGTTAATGTTCCTATCACTAAGGAGTGATATCTCTCCTAATCAGCTGGTTAATGTTCCTATCACTAAGGAGTGATATCTCTCCTAATCAGATGGTTAATGTTCCTATCACTAAGGAGTGATATCTCTCCTAATCAGATGGTTAATGTTCCTATCACTAAGGAGTGATATCTCTCCTAATCAGCTGGTTAATGTTCCTATCACTAAGGTGATATATCTCCTAATCAGATGGTTAATGTTCCTATCACTAAGGAGTGATATCTCTCCTAATCAGCTGGTTAATGTTCCTATCACTAAGGAGTGATATCTCTCCTAATCAGCTGGTTAATGTTCCTATCACTAAGGAGTGATATCTCTCCTAATCAGATGGTTAATGTTCCTATCACTAAGGAGTGATATCTCTCCTAATCAGATGGTTAATGTTCCTATCACTAAGGAGTGATATCTCTCCTAATCAGCTGGTTAATGTTCCTATCACTAAGGTGATATATCTCCTAATCAGATGGTTAATGTTCCTATCACTAAGGAGTGATATCTCTCCTAATCAGCTGGTTAATGTTCCTATCACTAAGGAGTGATATCTCTCCTAATCAGCTGGTTAATGTTCCTATCACTAAGGAGTGATATCTCTCCTAATCAGCTGGTTAATGTTCCTATCACTAAGGAGTGATATCTCTCCTAATCAGATGGTTAATGTTCCTATCACTAAGGAGTGATATCTCTCCTAATCAGATGGTTAATGTTCCTATCACTAAGGAGTGATATCTCTCCTAATCAGCTGGTTAATGTTCCTATCACTAAGGAGTGATATCTCTCTTAATCAACTGGTTAATGTTCCTATCACATGGGTGGGATATCTCTCCTAATCAGCTGGTTAATGTTCCTATCACTAAGGAGTGATATCTCTCCTAATCAGCTGGTTAATGTTCCTATCACTAAGGAGTGATATCTCTCCTAATCAGCTGGTTAATGTTCCTATCACTAAGGAGTGATATCTCTCCTAATCAGATGGTTAATGTTCCTATCACTAAGGAGTGATATCTCTCCTAATCAGCTGGTTAATGTTCCTATCACTAAAGTGGGATATCTCTCCTAATCAGCGGGTTAATGTTCCTATCACTAAGGTGGGATATCTCTCCTAATCAGCTGGTTAATGTTCCTATCACTAAGGAGTGATATCTCTCCTAATCAGCTGGTTAATGTTCCTATCACTAAGGAGTGATATCTCTCCTAATCAGCTGGTTAATGTTCCTATCACTAAGGAGTGATATCTCTCCTAATCAGCTGGTTAATGTTCCTATCACTATGGAGTGATATCTCTCCTAATCAACTGGTTAATGTTCCTATCACTTGGGTGGGATATCTCTCCTAATCAGCTGGTTAATGTTCCTATCACTAAAGTGGGATATCTCTCCTAATCAGCTGGTTAATGTTCCTATCACTAAGGAGTGATATCTCTCCTAATCAGCTGGTTAATGTTCCTATCACTAAGGTGATATCTCTCCTAATCAGCTGGTTAATGTTCCTATCACTAAGGAGTGATATCTCTCATAATCAGCTGGTTAATGTTCCTATCACTAAGGAGTGATATCTCTCCTAATCAGCTGGTTAATGTTCCTATCACTTGGGTGGGATATCTCTCCTAATCAGCTGGTGAATGTTCCTATCACTAAAGTGGGATATCTCTCCTAATCAGCTGGTTAATGTTCCTATCACTAAGGAGTGATATCTCTCCTAATCAGCTGGTTAATGTTCCTATCACTAAGGTGATATCTCTCCTAATCAGCTGGTTAATGTTCCTATCACTAAGGAGTGATATCTCTCCTAATCAGCTGGTTAATGTTCCTATCACTAAGGAGTGATATCTCTCCTAATCAGCTGGTTAATGTTCCTATCACTTGGGTGGGATATCTCTCCTAATCAGCTGGTTACTGTTCCTATCACTAAGGTGATATCTCTCATAATCAGCTGGTTAATGTTCCTATCACTAAGGAGTGATATCTCTCCTAATCAGCTGGTTAATGTTCCTATCACTAAGGTAATATCTCTCCTAATCAGCTGGTTAATGTTCCTATCACTAAGGAGTGATATCTCTCCTAATCAGCTGGTTAATGTTCCTATCACTTGGGTGGGATATCTCTCCTAATCAGCTGGTTAATGTTCCTATCACTAAGGTGATATCTCTCATAATCAGCTGGTTAATGTTCCTATCACTAAGGAGTGATATCTCTCCTAATCAGCTGGTTAATGTTCCTATCACTTGGGTGGGATATCTCTCCTAATCAGCTGGTTAATGTTCCTATCACATGGGTGGGATATCTCTCCTAATCAGCTGGTTAATGTTCCTATCACTAAGGAGTGATATCTCTCCTAATCAGCTGGTTAATGTTCCTATCACTAAGGAGTGATATCTCTCCTAATCAGCTGGTTAATGTTCCTATCACTAAGGTGATTTCTCTCCTAATCAGACGGTTAATGTTCCTATCACTAAGGAGTGATATCTCTCCTAATCAGCTGGTTAATGTTCCTATCACTAAGGAGTGATATCTCTCCTAATCAGCTGGTTAATGTTCCTATCACTAAGGAGTGATATCTCTCCTAATCAGCTGGTTAATGTTCCTATCACTAAGGTGATTTCTCTCCTAATCAGATGGTTAATGTTCCTATCACTAAGGAGTGATATCTCTCCTAATCAGCTGGTTAATGTTCCTATCACTAAGGAGTGATATCTCTCCTAATCAGCTGGTTAATGTTCCTATCACTAAGGAGTGATATCTCTCCTAATCAGATGGTTAATGTTCCTATCACTAAGGAGTGATATCTCTCCTAATCAGATGGTTAATGTTCCTATCACTAAGGTGATATATCTCCTAATCAGATGGTTAATGTTCCTATCACTAAGGTGATATCTCTCCTAATCAGCTGGTTAATGTTCCTATCACTAAGGTGATATATCTCCTAATCAGAAGGTTAATGTTCCTATCACTAAGGAGTGATATCTCTCCTAATCAGCTGGTTAATGTTCCTATCACTAAGGAGTGATATCTCTCCTAATCAGCTGGTTAATGTTCCTATCACTAAGGAGTGATATCTCTCCTAATCAGATGGTTAATGTTCCTATCACTAAGGAGTGATATCTCTCCTAATCAGATGGTTAATGTTCCTATCACTAAGGAGTGATATCTCTCCTAATCAGCTGGTTAATGTTCCTATCACTAAGGTGATATATCTCCTAATCAGATGGTTAATGTTCCTATCACTAAGGAGTGATATCTCTCCTAATCAGCTGGTTAATGTTCCTATCACTAAGGAGTGATATCTCTCCTAATCAGCTGGTTAATGTTCCTATCACTAAGGAGTGATATCTCTCCTAATCAGATGGTTAATGTTCCTATCACTAAGGAGTGATATCTCTCCTAATCAGATGGTTAATGTTCCTATCACTAAGGAGTGATATCTCTCCTAATCAGCTGGTTAATGTTCCTATCACTAAGGTGATATATCTCCTAATCAGATGGTTAATGTTCCTATCACTAAGGAGTGATATCTCTCCTAATCAGCTGGTTAATGTTCCTATCACTAAGGAGTGATATCTCTCCTAATCAGCTGGTTAATGTTCCTATCACTAAGGAGTGATATCTCTCCTAATCAGCTGGTTAATGTTCCTATCACTAAGGAGTGATATCTCTCCTAATCAGATGGTTAATGTTCCTATCACTAAGGAGTGATATCTCTCCTAATCAGATGGTTAATGTTCCTATCACTAAGGAGTGATATCTCTCCTAATCAGCTGGTTAATGTTCCTATCACTAAGGAGTGATATCTCTCCTAATCAACTGGTTAATGTTCCTATCACATGGGTGGGATATCTCTCCTAATCAGCTGGTTAATGTTCCTATCACTAAGGAGTGATATCTCTCCTAATCAGCTGGTTAATGATCCTATCACTAAGGAGTGATATCTCTCCTAATCAGCTGGTTAATGTTCCTATCACTAAGGAGTGATATCTCTCCTAATCAGATGGTTAATGTTCCTATCACTAAGGAGTGATATCTCTCCTAATCAGCTGGTTAATGTTCCTATCACTAAGGAGTGATATCTCTCCTAATCAGCTGGTTAATGTTCCTATCACTAAGGAGTGATATCTCTCCTAATCAGATGGTTAATGTTCTTATCACTAAGGAGTGATATCTCTCCTAATCAGATGGTTAATGTTCCTATCACTAAGGAGTGATATCTCTCCTAATCAGATGGTTAATGTTCCTATCACTAAGGAGTGATATCTCTCCTAATCAGCTGGTTAATGTTCCTATCACTAAGGAGTGATATCTCTCCTAATCAGATGGTTAATGTTCCTATCACTAAGGAGTGATATCTCTCCTAATCAGATGGTTAATGTTCCTATCACTAAGGAGTGATATCTCTCCTAATCAGATGGTTAATGTTCCTATCACTAAGGAGTGATATCTCTCCTAATCAGCTGGTTAATGTTCCTATCACTAAGGAGTGATATCTCTCCTAATCAGCTGGTTAATGTTCCTATCACTAAGGAGTGATATCTCTCCTAATCAGCTGGTTAATGTTCCTATCACTAAGGAGTGATATCTCTCCTAATCAGCTGGTTAATGTTCCTATCACTAAGGAGTGATATCTCTCCTAATCAGCTGGTTAATGTTCCTATCACTAAGGAGTGATATCTCTCCTAATCAGCTGGTTAATGTTCCTATCACTAAGGAGTGATATCTCTCCTAATCAGCTGGTTAATGTTCCTATCACTATGGAGTGATATCTCTCCTAATCAGCTGGTTAATGTTCCTATCACTTGGGTGGGATATCTCTCCTAATCAGCTGGTTAATGTTCCTATCACTAAGGAGTGATATCTCTCCTAATCAACTGGTTAATGTTCCTATCACATGGGTGGGATATCTCTCCTAATCAGCTGGTTAATGTTCCTATCACTAAGGAGTGATATCTCTCCTAATCAGCTGGTTAATGTTCCTATCACTAAGGAGTGATATCTCTCCTAATCAGCTGGTTAATGTTCCTATCACTAAGGAGTGATATCTCTCCTAATCAGCTGGTTAATGTTCCTATCACTAAGGAGTGATATCTCTCCTAATCAGATGGTTAATGTTCCTATCACTAAGGAGTGATATCTCTCCTAATCAGCTGGTTAATGTTCCTATCACTAAGGAGTGATATCTCTCCTAATCAGCTGGTTAATGTTCCTATCACTAAGGAGTGATATCTCTCCTAATCAGATGGTTAATGTTCTTATCACTAAGGAGTGATATCTCTCCTAATCAGATGGTTAATGTTCCTATCACTAAGGAGTGATATCTCTCCTAATCAGATGGTTAATGTTCCTATCACTAAGGAGTGATATCTCTCCTAATCAGCTGGTTAATGTTCCTATCACTAAGGAGTGATATCTCTCCTAATCAGATGGTTAATGTTCCTATCACTAAGGAGTGATATCTCTCCTAATCAGATGGTTAATGTTCCTATCACTAAGGAGTGATATCTCTCCTAATCAGATGGTTAATGTTCCTATCACTAAGGAGTGATATCTCTCCTAATCAGCTGGTTAATGTTCCTATCACTAAGGAGTGATATCTCTCCTAATCAGCTGGTTAATGTTCCTATCACTAAGGAGTGATATCTCTCCTAATCAGCTGGTTAATGTTCCTATCACTAAGGAGTGATATCTCTCCTAATCAGCTGGTTAATGTTCCTATCACTAAGGAGTGATATCTCTCCTAATCAGCTGGTTAATGTTCCTATCACTAAGGAGTGATATCTCTCCTAATCAGCTGGTTAATGTTCCTATCACTAAGGAGTGATATCTCTCCTAATCAGCTGGTTAATGTTCCTATCACTATGGAGTGATATCTCTCCTAATCAGCTGGTTAATGTTCCTATCACTTGGGTGGGATATCTCTCCTAATCAGCTGGTTAATGTTCCTATCACTAAGGAGTGATATCTCTCCTAATCAGCTGGTTAATGTTCCTATCACTAAGGAGTGATATCTCTCCTAATCAACTGGTTAATGTTCCTATCACATGGGTGGGATATCTCTCCTAATCAGCTGGTTAATGTTCCTATCACTAAGGAGTGATATCTCTCCTAATCAGCTGGTTAATGTTCCTATCACTAAGGAGTGATATCTCTCCTAATCAGATGGTTAATGTTCCTATCACTAAGGAGTGATATCTCTCCTAATCAGCTGGTTAATGTTCCTATCACTAAGGAGTGATATCTCTCCTAATCAGCTGGTTAATGTTCCTATCACTAAGGAGTGATATCTCTCCTAATCAGCTGGTTAATGTTCCTATCACTAAGGAGTGATATCTCTCCTAATCAGCTGGTTAATGTTCCTATCACTAAGGAGTGATATCTCTCCTAATCAGCTGGTTAATGTTCCTATCACTAAGGAGTGATATCTCTCCTAATCAGATGGTTAATGTTCCTATCACTAAGGAGTGATATCTCTCCTAATCAGATGGTTAATGTTCCTATCACTAAGGAGTGATATCTCTCCTAATCAGATGGTTAATGTTCCTATCACTAAGGAGTGATATCTCTCCTAATCAGCTGGTTAATGTTCCTATCACTAAGGAGTGATATCTCTCCTAATCAGCTGGTTAATGTTCCTATCACTAAGGAGTGATATCTCTCCTAATCAGATGGTTAATGTTCTTATCACTAAGGAGTGATATCTCTCCTAATCAGATGGTTAATGTTCCTATCACTAAGGAGTGATATCTCTCCTAATCAGATGGTTAATGTTCCTATCACTAAGGAGTGATATCTCTCCTAATCAGCTGGTTAATGTTCCTATCACTAAGGAGTGATATCTCTCCTAATCAGATGGTTAATGTTCCTATCACTAAGGAGTGATATCTCTCCTAATCAGATGGTTAATGTTCCTATCACTAAGGAGTGATATCTCTCCTAATCAGATGGTTAATGTTCCTATCACTAAGGAGTGATATCTCTCCTAATCAGCTGGTTAATGTTCCTATCACTAAGGAGTGATATCTCTCCTAATCAGCTGGTTAATGTTCCTATCACTAAGGAGTGATATCTCTCCTAATCAGCTGGTTAATGTTCCTATCACTAAGGAGTGATATCTCTCCTAATCAGCTGGTTAATGTTCCTATCACTAAGGAGTGATATCTCTCCTAATCAGCTGGTTAATGTTCCTATCACTAAGGAGTGATATCTCTCCTAATCAGCTGGTTAATGTTCCTATCACTAAGGAGTGATATCTCTCCTAATCAGCTGGTTAATGGTCCTATCACTATGGAGTGATATCTCTCCTAATCAGCTGGTTAATGTTCCTATCACTTGGGTGGGATATCTCTCCTAATCAGCTGGTTAATGTTCCTATCACTAAAGTGGGATATCTCTCCTAATCAGCTGGTTAATGTTCCTATCACTAAGGAGTGATATCTCTCCTAATCAGCTGGTTAATGTTCCTATCACTAAGGTGATATCTCTCCTAATCAGCTGGTTAATGTTCCTATCACTAAGGAGTGATATCTCTCATAATCAGCTGGTTAATGTTCCTATCACTAAGGAGTGATATCTCTCCTAATCAGCTGGTTAATGTTCCTATCACTTGGGTGGGATATCTCTCCTAATCAGCTGGTTAATGTTCCTATCACTAAAGTGGGATATCTCTCCTAATCAGCTGGTTAATGTTCCTATCACTAAGGAGTGATATCTCTCCTAATCAGCTGGTTAATGTTCCTATCACTAAGGTGATATCTCTCCTAATCAGCTGGTTAATGTTCCTATCACTAAGGAGTGATATCTCTCCTAATGAGCTGGTTAATGTTCCTATCACTAAGGAGTGATATCTCTCCTAATCAGCTGGTTAATGTTCCTATCACTTGGGTGGGATATCTCTCCTACTCAGATGGTTAATGTTCCTATCACTAAGGTGATATCTCTCATAATCAGCTGGTTAATGTTCCTATCACTAAGGAGTGATATCTCTCCTAATCAGCTGGTTAATGTTCCTATCACTAAGGTAATATCTCTCCTAATCAGCTGGTTAATGTTCCTATCACTAAGGAGTGATATCTCTCCTAATCAGCTGGTTAATGTTCCTATCACTTGGGTGGGATATCTCTCCTAATCAGCTGGTTAATGTTCCTATCACTGAGGTGATATCTCTCATAATCAGCTGGTTAATGTTCCTATCACTAAGGAGTGATATCTCTCCTAATCAGCTGGTTAATGTTCCTATCACTTGGGTGGGATATCTCTCCTAATCAGCTGGTTAATGTTCCTATCACATGGGTGGGATATCACTCCTAATCAGCTGGTTAATGTTCCTATCACTAAGGAGTGATATCTCTCCTAATCAGCTGGTTAATGTTCCTATCACTAAGGAGTGATATCTCTCCTAATCAGCTGGTTAATGTTCCTATCACTAAGGTGATTTCTCTCCTAATCAGATGGTTAATGTTCCTATCACTAAGGAGTGATATCTCTCCTAATCAGCTGGTTAATGTTCCTATCACTAAGGAGTGATATCTCTCCTAATCAGCTGGTTAATGTTCCTATCACTAAGGAGTGATATCTCTCCTAATCAGCTGGTTAATGTTCCTATCACTAAGGTGATTTCTCTCCTAATCAGATGGTTAATGTTCCTATCACTAAGGAGTGATATCTCTCCTAATCAGCTGGTTAATGTTCCTATCACTAAGGAGTGATATCTCTCCTAATCAGCTGGTTAATGTTCCTATCACTAAGGAGTGATATCTCTCCTAATCAGATGGTTAATGTTCCTATCACTAAGGAGTGATATCTCTCCTAATCAGATGGTTAATGTTCCTATCACTAAGGTGATATATCTCCTAATCAGATGGTTAATGTTCCTATCACTAAGGTGATATCTCTCCTAATCAGCTGGTTAATGTTCCTATCACTAAGGTGATATATCTCCTAATCAGATGGTTAATGTTCCTATCACTAAGGAGTGATATCTCTCCTAATCAGCTGGTTAATGTTCCTATCACTAAGGAGTGATATCTCTCCTAATCAGCTGGTTAATGTTCCTATCACTAAGGAGTGATATCTCTCCTAATCAGATGGTTAATGTTCCTATCACTAAGGAGTGATATCTCTCCTAATCAGATGGTTAATGTTCCTATCACTAAGGAGTGATATCTCTCCTAATCAGCTGGTTAATGTTCCTATCACTAAGGAGTGATATCTCTCCTAATCAGCTGGTTAATGTTCCTATCACTAAGGAGTGATATCTCTCCTAATCAGATGGTTAATGTTCCTATCACTAAGGAGTGATATCTCTCCTAATCAGCTGGTTAATGTTCCTATCACTAAGGTAATATCTCTCCTAATCAGCTGGTTAATGTTCCTATCACTAAGGAGTGATATCTCTCCTAATCAGCTGGTTAATGTTCCTATCACTTGGGTGGGATATCTCTCCTAATCAGCTGGTTAATGTTCCTATCACTGAGGTGATATCTCTCATAATCAGCTGGTTAATGTTCCTATCACTAAGGAGTGATATCTCTCCTAATCAGCTGGTTAATGTTCCTATCACTTGGGTGGGATATCTCTCCTAATCAGCTGGTTAATGTTCCTATCACTTGGGTGGGATATCACTCCTAATCAGCTGGTTAATGTTCCTATCACTAAGGAGTGATATCTCTCCTAATCAGCTGGTTAATGTTCCTATCACTAAGGAGTGATATCTCTCCTAATCAGCTGGTTAATGTTCCTATCACTAAGGTGATTTCTCTCCTAATCAGATGGTTAATGTTCCTATCACTAAGGAGTGATATCTCTCCTAATCAGCTGGTTAATGTTCCTATCACTAAGGAGTGATATCTCTCCTAATCAGCTGGTTAATGTTCCTATCACTAAGGAGTGATATCTCTCCTAATCAGCTGGTTAATGTTCCTATCACTAAGGTGATTTCTCTCCTAATCAGATGGTTAATGTTCCTATCACTAAGGAGTGATATCTCTCCTAATCAGCTGGTTAATGTTCCTATCACTAAGGAGTGATATCTCTCCTAATCAGCTGGTTAATGTTCCTATCACTAAGGAGTGATATCTCTCCTAATCAGATGGTTAATGTTCCTATCACTAAGGAGTGATATCTCTCCTAATCAGATGGTTAATGTTCCTATCACTAAGGTGATATATCTCCTAATCAGATGGTTAATGTTCCTATCACTAAGGTGATATCTCTCCTAATCAGCTGGTTAATGTTCCTATCACTAAGGTGATATATCTCCTAATCAGATGGTTAATGTTCCTATCACTAAGGAGTGATATCTCTCCTAATCAGCTGGTTAATGTTCCTATCACTAAGGAGTGATATCTCTCCTAATCAGCTGGTTAATGTTCCTATCACTAAGGAGTGATATCTCTCCTAATCAGATGGTTAATGTTCCTATCACTAAGGAGTGATATCTCTCCTAATCAGATGGTTAATGTTCCTATCACTAAGGAGTGATATCTCTCCTAATCAGCTGGTTAATGTTCCTATCACTAAGGAGTGATATCTCTCCTAATCAGCTGGTTAATGTTCCTATCACTAAGGAGTGATATCTCTCCTAATCAGATGGTTAATGTTCCTATCACTAAGGAGTGATATCTCTCCTAATCAGATGGTTAATGTTCCTATCACTAAGGAGTGATATCTCTCCTAATCAGCTGGTTAATGTTACTATCACTAAGGTGATATATCTCCTAATCAGATGGTTAATGTTCCTATCACTAAGGAGTGATATCTATCCTAATCAGCTGGTTAATGTTCCTATCACTAAGGAGTGATATCTCTCCTAATCAGCTGGTTAATGTTCCTATCACTAAGGAGTGATATCTCTCCTAATCAGCTGGTTAATGTTCCTATCACTTGGGTGGGATATCTCTCCTAATCAGCTGGTTAATGTTCCTATCACTAAAGTGGGATATCTCTCCTAATCAGCTGGTTAATGTTCCTATCACTAAGGAGTGATATCTCTCCTAATCAGCTGGTTAATGTTCCTATCACTAAGGTGATATCTCTCCTAATCAGCTGGTTAATGTTCCTATCACTAAGGAGTGATATCTCTCCTAATCAGCTGGTTAATGTTCCTATCACTAAGGAGTGATATCTCTCCTAATCAGCTGGTTAATGTTCCTATCACTTGGGTGGGATATCTCTCCTACTCAGCTGGTTAATGTTCCTATCACTAAGGTGATATCTCTCATAATCAGATGGTTAATGTTCCTATCACTAAGGAGTGATATCTCTCCTAATCAGCTGGTTAATGTTCCTATCACTAAGGTAATATCTCTCCTAATCAGCTGGTTAATGTTCCTATCACGAAGGAGTGATATCTCTCCTAATCAGCTGGTTAATGTTCCTATCACTTGGGTGGGATATCTCTCCTAATCAGCTGGTTAATGTTCCTATCACTAAGGTGATATCTCTCATAATCAGCTGGATAATGTTCCTATCACTAAGGAGTGATATCTCTCCTAATCAGCTGGTTAATGTTCCTATCACTTGGGTGGGATATCTCTCCTAATCAGCTGGTTAATGTTCCTATCACATGGGTGGGATATCTCTCCTAATCAGCTGGTTAATATTCCTATCACTAAGGAGTGATATCTCTCCTAATCAGCTGGTTAATATTCCTATCACTAAGGAGTGATATCTCTCCTAATCAGCTGGTTAATGTTCCTATCACTAAGGTGATTTCTCTCCTAATCAGATGGTTAATGTTCCTATCACTAAGGAGTGATATCTCTCCTAATCAGCTGGTTAATGTTCCTATCACTAAGGAGTGATATCTCTCCTAATCAGCTGGTTAATGTTCCTATCACTAAGGAGTGATATCTCTCCTAATCAGCTGGTTAATGTTCCTATCACTAAGGTGATTTCTCTCCTAATCAGATGGTTAATGTTCCTATCACTAAGGAGTGATATCTCTCCTAATCAGCTGGTTAATGTTCCTATCACTAAGGAGTGATATCTCTCCTAATCAGCTGGTTAATGTTCCTATCACTAAGGAGTGATATCTCTCCTAATCAGATGGTTAATGTTCCTATCACTAAGGAGTGATATCTCTCTTAATCAGATGGTTATTGTTCCTATCACTAAGGTGATATATCTCCTAATCAGATGGTTAATGTTCCTATCACTAAGGTGATATCTCTCCTAATCAGCTGGTTAATGTTCCTATCACTAAGGTGATATATCTCCTAATCAGATGGTTAATGTTCCTATCACTAAGGAGTGATATCTCTCCTAATCAGCTGGTTAATGTTCCTATCACTAAGGAGTGATATCTCTCCTAATCAGCTGGTTAATGTTCCTATCACTAAGGAGTGATATCTCTCCTAATCAGATGGTTAATGTTCCTATCACTAAGGAGTGATATCTCTCCTAATCAGATGGTTAATGTTCCTATCACTAAGGAGTGATATATCTCCTAATCAGCTGGTTAATGTTCCTATCACTAAGGTGATATATATCCTAATCAGATGGTTAATGTTCCTATCACTAAGGAGTGATATCTCTCCTAATCAGCTGGTTAATGTTCCTATCACTAAGGAGTGATATCTCTCCTAATCAGCTGGTTAATGTTCCTATCACTAAGGAGTGATATCTCTCCTAATCAGATGGTTAATGTTCCTATCACTAAGGAGTGATATCTCTCCTAATCAGCTGGTTAATGTTCCTATCACTAAGGAGTGATATCTCTCCTAATCAGCTGGTTAATGTTCCTATCACTAAGGAGTGATATCTCTCCTAATCAGCTGGTTAATGTTCCTATCACTAAGGAGTGATATCTCTCCTAATCAGATGGTTAATGTTCCTATCACTAAGGAGTGATATCTCTCCTAATCAGATGGTTAATGTTCCTATCACTAAGGAGTGATATCTCTCCTAATCAGCTGGTTAATGTTCCTATCACTAAGGAGTGATATCTCTCCTAATCAACTGTTAATGTTCCTATCACATGGGTGGGATATCTCTCCTACTCAGCTGGTTAATGTTCCTATCACTAAGGAGTGATATCTCTCCTAA
>NW_028159473.1:0-10000 GCF_964263955.1 Coregonus lavaretus
GTATAATTCTTCACTTGGAGGGTCTGCTCTGCTAGTCGTGCCCCCCACCCTCCTCTCTTCCTACCATGGGTCTGGGGCAAGGGGGTGGCAGTGGTCGGGTTTCTTTTTCACTGAGGCGAGGAGTAATCTGAGGGTAAAAGTAACTCGCCTCTTTTATTCCCAAGGAGTTGTGAAAGGTGGCAAAAGAGCAGAGAAACCCACATAAACCCAGCCTTGTTCCCCCATCCCCGTTTGTTGCAGCCAGTGACATTTCCAACACGGTTTTGCCGGAGTTGGTCGGCATCACATAGAGACTGACTAATCTCATTTTGATCCATTAAGTGTGTGCGCGCGTGTGTGAGAGAGGCGCGGGGGGGGGGGGGGGGGGGGGGGGAGAGAGAGAGAGAGAGAGAGAGAGAGAGAGCAGCAGAGAGAGAGAGGGGGCTGGTGGTGGAAGGGAGGGAGCGGTGGATTGATCCACGGCTGTTAAAATCTTGTTCTGTTTTTTCTTGGAGTAAGGTTTGTGCCTGCCGACTGACTCGCCTCTCGCGTACAGCACCCCCATCCACGGTAAAGACGAGCTTTTTGCGGAAGGAAAACATTTTCATTTTTTAAAAGCGAAGACCTACATACATGTTGGAGCTGGAGAAAATACGCACTGTGTCCTTTTTGTGTTTTCCTCTCGCCACTGACTGAAAGAAGGAGGCCGGGAGAGAGAGAGGGGAGAGAAGGTGCAGGTTCTGGGGTCGATCTGTCAATGTGATTAGGTAAACGTCGTTTCAAGTGCAGGCATTCACTTTACCTTTATTTATTTCCAAACAGGAGAAGTAGACTGCAACGCTTGGTTCCTTGAGCCAGCCATCCACACGTTGGTGCTTTTTCAGGAAAACTGCTAACTTTCTATGTTTAAAAAATAAATAAAAAGATCGGATTGCATTTTTCTCCCTTCAAACAGTTTCGAGGTGATGTCATCGTGCTGTGTTTTGGTTGGTATTGTGTTGGAGCTCTGGGAGGACCGCAGCCAGACAACTAGGGGCTGAGACGCCGGGGAAGTCAGGGAAATCAGGTGCAGAGAGCGGCTTTCGTTTCCGTGCTGTCGCGGGTGGCTGGGTCCGCCACCCACTCACAGCTGTTCCCATCCTCTCCAATTCCCCCTCCCTCTATCACTATATCCCTCCTTCTTTCTCTCACTCCCCCTCCCCTCATCCCTTTCATTCAACTCTCTCCATCTACCTCTGAGCTGGACCGCTCCGGCCTTTTCTCCACTCTACTGGACACTGTTGTTTGGTGTCCCCCGGGCCAGAGACTTCGGTAGCAGCCATGACCGAGCCCGCCCTGCAGCACTCGGCGCACGCAGAGCCCCCTTCTCCAAACCGCCCTCGCATCCAGCCCGTCCAGGGACCCCGCCTCCCACAGCGCCTGACCTTGCCTCACAGGGACTAGAGACCTTACCAGCCTCCGTCCGGACTATCACTCCTCCCATCCTCGGTTTACCATCCCTCTTTCTACGTCTCATATCTTCATATTCGTCTAATGTGGAATTATCTCAGAAGAAAGTTATTGACCTAGTATAAGCCTTATTGTAGCACTAAAACACCAGGACAAAAGTGAATTACGCATAAGATTACAGGGAGAAAACATAATCACTAAAACATATTGGAAAGATTTTGACTGACATAGGTTTCATTACTGAAACGTAGAGGGGGGTCGATTGGACTTCAGCCTCTGTGAGCCGTGAAGGCGCTTTCACCTGTTCCTCTCCAGCCCGGAGGCTGCAGCTGTTTGATGCCCGAACCTCTCCCCGCGCCCCGCCCCTCCCCGCTCCACCGGCCATAGTGACAGCCAAGAGAGGTAGCCCTCAGGTCACAGTGGCACGGCCACCCCCGCTCGGCCCCACCCCCCGCGCCCTCACACCCAACCCCATCAGGGGAACCAGGGCACTCTGCCGATGCCAACGGGAGTGTCCCCTGACTCTTTGACCCTCCACTCCGTCCAGCGGATTATAAACACACAAGTGAACTATCCGGACTGTCGGACCGGCTCTGACCGAGCAAGCGGACTGACTCTGGGCGAAGTTCCGTAGTGGAGAGGGGAAGAGATGCAGTCCCTTCTCTCCACGCTCGCTGTCTTGTAAGTCTCTCTAACAACACATTTATCAAGAATGTTATTTATATATAAATCAACTTATGTTTGAGTCTTATATAAGACTCAAACATTTTTCAGTGTCACTGGGTCAGTTAGGGCTATGCCGCTCATAGGACTTGTCATAAACACCTTTATAACCGCTTATTGCTGGTGTTGTTGACCAAATCAATTGGACATCGGCTTATATGAAGTAGAGTACAGTAATTACATTGAATCATAATCTACACACTATCGCAAACTTTCATTGGATCATAGGCTACAACAATATCTAATGGAATAGGAATATGCTGACATGCCAACTGCAACTATGTAAAAGGATACAGAGTTGAGTGCCTGCGGTTGACTATTTGAGGTGTGTCCTTTTAAAAGCCAGGAATTTATTTGTCTTTCTTTGTGTCGGCTGTACTTCTCCCAGATGGCAGTCATCTCCAGATAGTTCTCATTCCTTAGCTCAGACAACCTGTACTGGGTGTTCTCTTTCTCTCTCTCTCTCTAATTTGAATTGGCCACACCCCACAGGAAGCAGAATGGCTTATTTATTCTACACATCACTACACATTTTTATTTTGACATCATGTATGGTTACCAATGTCATGTATCATGATATGGTTGAAACGTCTAAAACAATTTTAAATAATCGCATACACTTCCCAGAAAATACATTTCCCAGAATGCATTAGCTCAAACATTGCCACATGGAAGAGACAATCTAACATCTCATTACAATTGAAAAATATTGTATGGTATGTGTATTTTTTGCATTAATAAGTGGTAAATCCTTTTGATAAAAGGATTTGTCAAATGAAGAGACAGTCATGTTTCACATCTCATTTGAATTGGTTTGTATCTCTTGACATGGTAGCCCTGTTTCTAGCTCAGAGCCAACTCTGCAGTATATTTGTGTGTGTGTGTGTCATTTCTTACATTATTTGCTTAGAATGTTTCTTGCATTATTACCTACAGCCGGAAATAACTTTGGGATATTAGATTGGCGGTCACTCACAAGCATTTCAAAACAGAAATACAACTTCCCTGAAATGGATCCTTTGTTTGAACTTCCCGAGGCAATTCCATTCATCCCAGGGGCTGCTCCAAGACGCCGTCGCCGGAGAAGAGGAATAAGAAGTGGGCTTTTAGTCAGACTCAGGAGGCATGCATACCATCCACCGGTTCCAAGTATATGGTACTACTTGCTAATGTTCAGTCCCTGGGACAATAAAGTAGACAAGCTCAAAAGAGTCATGGCTCTCTCCGGATATACTGTCCCTGTTCATTCAGCCAGTGGGGTTCTCCATCTATCGCGCAGACAGGAAGAAAGAACTCTCCGGGAAAAAGAAAGGTGGAGGTGTATGTTTCATGATTAACTACTCATGGTGTGATTGTGGTAATGTACTCAAGTGCTTTTGTTCTCCCAAATCTGGAATACCTCACCATCAAATGCCAACCGCATTACCTCCCGAGAGAATTCTCTCAAGGAACTACACTGGACTTTGTGTAAACTGGAAACTTCATATCCTGAGGCTGCATGCATTTTTTGTAGCTAGGAACTTGAATAAACTAAACCTGAGGAAAACGCTACTGAAGTTCTATCAACACATCTCCTGTACACTCTTGACCATTGCTACTACCCCTTCCGGGACAGTGACAAGGCCCTCCCTCCCCCGCCCTCCCTTCGGTAAATCAGATCATGCCACTATTTTGATCCACCCCTACTATAGGCAGAAACTTAAACAGGAAGTAACCGTGGTAAGGACTGTTCAACGTTGGTCTGACCAATTGGAATCTATGCTTCAAGATAGTTTTGATCACACGGTCTGGGATATGTTCCGGGTTGCCTCTGAGAATAGTATTGATGTATACACTGACTTGGTGACTGAGTTAATCAGGAAGTGCATAAAGGATGTTGTTCCCACTGTGACGATTATAACGTATCCAAACCAAAAACGTGGATAGATGGCAGCATTCGTGCAAAACTGAAAGCTCGAACCACCGCATTTAACGACGGCAAGGTGACTGGGAACATGGACATATACAAAACAGTCCAGCTATGCCCTCCGTAAGGCAATCAAACAGGCAAAACGTCAGTACAGGGACAAAGTGGAGTCGCAATTCAATGGCTCAGACACAAGACGTCAGTGGCAGGGACACAAGACAATCACAGATTAGAAAGGGAAAGCCAGCCACATCGCGGACACCGATGCCTCGCTCCCAGACAAGCTAAACACCTTCTTTGCCCGCTTCGAGGAAAACACGAGGGCAGTGAGCTCTCGTACTCCATTGCCTACGTGAGTAAGACATTTAAGCGTGTTAACCCTCGCGAGGCTGCCGGCCCAGGCCAGCGGGATTCTGAGCCGTGTCCTCAGAGCATGTGTACAGTGTTTACAGACATATTCAATCTCTCCCTATCCCACTTGCTTCAAGATGTCCACCATTGTTCCTGTACCCAAGAAAGCAAAGGTAAATGAACTAAATAACTATCGCCCTGTAGCACTCACCTCTGAAGTGCTTTGAGAGGCTAGTTAAGGATCATATCACCTTCACCTTACCTAACACCCTAGACCCACTACAATATGCATACAGCCCCCATCCACATCGACAGAGAGGAGGCTGAAGAATTTGGGCTTGGACCCTAAGACCCTCACAAACTTCTACAGATGCATAATTGAGAGCATTCTGTCGGGCTGTATCACCGCCTGGTACGGCAATTGCACCGTCCACTACCACAGGGCTCTCCAGAGGGTGATGCGGTCAGCCCAACGCATCGCCGGAGGCACACTGCCTGCCCTCCAGGACATCTACAGCACCCAGTGTCAGAGGAAGGCTAAGAAGATCATCAAGGACCTCAGACACCCGAGCCATGGCCTGTTCACCTCACTACCATCTAGAAGACGGCGACAGTACAGGTGCATCAAAGCTGGGACCGAGAGACTAAAAAACAGCTTCTATCTCCAGGCCATCAGACTCACCACTAGCCGGCCTCTGCCCAGTACCCTACCCTGAACTTAGTCACGGTTACTAGCCGGCTACCACCAGGTACTCTATCATGCACCTTAGAGGAGGATATGCTGCCCATTGCATTTGGAAAGTATTAAGACCCCTTGACTTTTTCCACATTTTGTGACGTTACAGCTTTATTCTAAATGGATTAAATACATTTTAAAATCCTCATCATTCTACACACAACACCCCATAACGACAAAGCAAAAACAGGTTTATAGAAATTTTTCCAAATGTATTTGAAATACAAAACAGAAATACCTTATTTACATAAGTATTTAGACCCTTTGCTATGAGACTCGAAATTGAGCTCAGGTGAATCCTGTTTCCATTGAACATCCTTGAGATGTTTCTAAAACTTGATTGAAGTCCACCTGTGGTAAATTCAATTGATTGGACATGATTTGGAAAGGCACACACCTGTCTATATAAGGTCCCACAGTTGACAGTGCATGTCAGAGGAAAAACCAAACCATGAGGTTGAAGGAATTGTCCGTAGAGCTCCGAGACCGGATTGTGTCGAGGCACAGATCTGGGGAGGGGTACCAAAAAAATTCAGCAGCATTGAAAGTCCCCAAGAACACAGTGGCCTCCATCATTCTTAAATGGAAGAAGTTTGGAACCACCAAGACTCTTCCTAGAGCTGGCCACCCGGCCAAACTGAGCAATTGGGGAGAAGGGCCTTGGTCAGGGAGGTGACCAAGAACCCAGAGTTCCTCTGTGGAGATGGGAGAACCTTCCACAAGGATAACCATCTCTGCAGCACTCCATCAATCAGGCCTTTATGGTAGAGTGGCCAGACGGAAGCCACTCCTCAGTAAAAAGGCACATGACAGCCCACTTGGAGTTTGCCAAAAGGCACCTAAAGACTCTCAGACCATAAGAAACAAGATTCTCTGGTCTGATGAAACCAAGATTGAACTCTTTGGCCTGAATGCCAAGTGTCATGTCTGGAGGAAACCTTGCACCATCCCTAAGGTGAAGCATGGTGGTGGCAGCATCATGCTGTGGGGATGTTTTTCAGCAGCAGGGACTGGGAGATTAGTCAGGATCGAGGGAAAAATGAACAGAGAAAAGTACAGAGAGATCCTTGATGAAAACCTGCTCCAGAGCGCTCAGACTGGGGCTAAGGTTCACCTTCCAACAGGCCAGCAACCCTAAGCACACAGCCAAGACAACGCAGGAGTGGCTTCGGGACAAGTCTCTGAATGTCCTTGAGTGGCCCAGCCAGAGCTCTGACTTGAACCCGATCAAACATCACTGGAGAGACCTGAAAATAGCTGTGCAGCGACGCTCCCCATCCAACCTGACAGAGCTTGAGAGGATCTGCAGAGAATTATGGGAAAAACTCCCCAAATACAGGTGTGCCAAGCTTGTAGCATCATATCCAAGAAGAATTGAGGCTGTAATCTCTGCCAAAGGTGCTTCAACAAAGTACTGAGTAAACGATCTGAATACTTATGCAGTATCCGTTTTTTATGTTTTTAACATTTGCAAAAATTTCTGAAAACCTGTGTTTTGTCATTATGGGATATTGTGTGTAGATTGTTTTTTTCCCTCATCAATTTAATCCATTTTAGAATAAAGCTGTAACGTAACAAAATGTGGAGAAAGTAAAGGGGTCTGAATACTTTCCGAATGCACTGTACATAGTCATTGAACACTGGTCACTTCAATAATGTTTACATACTGTTTTACCCACTTTAAACTGTATGTATATACACAGTGTACAAAACATTAGGAATACACCTGCTCTTTCCATGACATAGACTGACCGACCAGGTGAATCCAGGTGAAAGCTATGATCCCTTATTGATGTCACCTGTTAAATCCACTTCAAATCAGTGTAGATGTATATGATAGTGTCTACATTTTCCAAATGTATTTAAAATACAGTGCTATTCAAGGATGTTCAATGGAAACAGGATTCACCGAGCTCAATTTCGAGTCTTTGTAAGCTTTGAGACAATTGAGACATGGATTGTGTATGTGTACCATTCAGAGGGTGAATGGGCAAGACAAAATATTTGAACAGGGTTGGTGCCAGGCGCAACAGTTTTTGTGTCAAGAATTGTATCGCTGCTGGGTTTTTCATGCTCAACAGTTTCCCATGTGTATCAAAAATGGTTCACCACCCAAAGGACATCCAGTCAACTTGACACAACTGTGGGAAGCATTGGAGTCAATATGGGCCAGCATCCCTGTGGAATGTTTTCGACACCTTGTAGTCCATGCGACGATTTGAGGCTCTTCTGAGTGCAAAAGGGGGTGCAACTCAATATTAGGAAGGTGTTCTTAATGTTTTGTACACTCAGTGTACTGTATTCTAGTCAAGGTTGTGAAACGCTTTCGACACCTTATAGTCCATGCCCTGACAAATTTAGGCTGTTCTGAGGGCAAAGGGGGGCGCAACTCAATATTAGGAAGGTGTTCTTAATGTTTTGTACACTCAGTGTACCGTATTCTAGGCAAGGCTCATCCTATATAAATACTGCTGTACGCAACTTTTCTATTCATATACTGTCCATGCTGTCTATAGACACTATCATATACATATTTATATTCCGGACTCTGACATTGCTCATTCTAATATCTTGATTTCTTCATTTAAATTTTTTGGGGATTTGTGTGTATTGTTTTGTATTGTTAGGTATACTGCACTGTTGGAGCTAGAAACATAAGCATTTCAAAGGGGGTGACACTCTAGATCCAAACTGTTACAGACCTATATCCATCCTGCCCTGCCTTTCGAAAGTATTTGAAAGCCAAGTTAACAAACAGATCACCAACCATTTCGAATCCCACCGTACCTTCTCCGCTATGCAATCCGGTTTCCGAGCTGGTCATGGGTGCACTTCAGCCACGCTCAAGGTCCTAAACGATATTATAACCGCGATCGATAATAGACAGTACTGTGCAGCCGTCTTCATCGACCTGGCCAAGGCTTTCGACTCTGTCAACCACCGCATTCTTATTGGCAGACTAAATAGCCTTGGTTTCTCAAATGACTGCCTCGCCTGGTTCACCAACTACTTCTCAGATAGAGTTCAATGTGTGAAATCGGAGGGCCTGTTGTCTGGACCTATGGCAGTCTCTATGGGGGTGCCACAGGGTTCAATTCTTGGGCCGACTCTTTTCTCCGTGTATATCAATGATGTCGCTCTTGCTGCTGGTGACTCTCAGATCCACCTCTACGCAGACGACACCATTTTGTATACATCTGGCCCTTCATTGGACACTGTGTTAACAAACCTCCAAACGAGCTTCAATGCCATACAACACTCCTTCAGTAGCCTCCAACTGCTCTTAAACACTAGTAAAACTAAATGCATGCTCTTCAATCGAACGCTGCTGGCACCCGCCCACCCGACTAGAATCACCACTCTCGACGGGTCTGACCTAGAGTATGTGGACAACTACAAATACCTAGGTGTCTGGTTAGACTGTAAACTCTCCTTCCAGACTCACATTAAGAATCTCCAATCCAAAGTTAAATCTAGAATCGGCTTCCTATTTCACAACAAAGCCTCCTTCACTCATGCTGCCAAACATGCCCTCGTAAAACTGACTATTCTACCGATCCTTGACTTCGGCGATGTCATTTACAAAATAGCCTCCAACACTCTACTCAGCAAATTGGATGTAGTCCATCACAGTGCCATCCGTTTTGTCTCCAAAGCCCCATACACTACCCACCACTGTGACCTGTACGCTCTTGTTGGCTGGTCCTCACTACATGTTCGTCGTCAAACCCACTGGCTCCAGGCCATCTATAAATCACTGCTAGGCAAATCCCCGCCTTATCTTAGCTCATTGGTCACCATAGCAGCACCCACCCGTAATCTGCGCTCCAGCAGGTATATCTCACTGGTAATTCCCAAAGCCAACACCTCCTTTGGCCGCCATTCCTTCCAGTTCTCTGCTGCCAATGACTGGAACGAATTGCAAAAATCTCTGAAGCTGGAGACTCTTATCTCCCTCACTAACTTTAAGCATCAGTTGTCAGAGCACCTTACCGATCACTGCACATGTACACAGCCCATCTGAAATTAGCCCACCCAACTACCTCATCCCTATATTGTTATTTATTTTGCTCTTTTGCACCCCAGTATCTCTATTTGCACATAATCTCTTGCACATCTAGCATTCCAGTGTTAATACTAATTGTAATTATTTAGCACTATAGCCTATTTATTGCCTTACCTCCACAACTTGCTACATTTGCACACACTGTATATATATTTTCTGTTGTATTTTATGACCTTATGTTTTTTTTACCCCATATGTAACTCTGTGTTGTTGTTTTTATCGCACTGCTTTGCTTTATCTTGGCCAGGTCGCAGTTGTAAATGAGAACTTGTTCTCAACTGGCTTACCTGGTTAAATAAAGGTGAAATAAAAAAATAAAAAAACATTCGCTGCACCTGTGATAACATCTGTAAAATATGTGTACGCGACCAATAACATTTCATTTTATTTGAATTAAATTATATTTCCTTCAATTCAAATTCTGCTTCCTGTGGGGTGTGGCCAATACAAATTCAATTCCAATTAATGTGTTGAATTTAATTAAATTCTGAAATTGCGAATTGACCCAACCCTGCTCTACACAAACTCAAACATGGGTTAAATGGTCTAGCCTCTGACCACAGCTCCACACTGAGACCTATAGTACTATTCTTCTAAAAACCACTGCTGCACACTGGGGCCAATAGTGCTATTCTTCTAAAAAACACTGCTGCACACTGGGGCCTATAGTGCTATTCTTAAAAAAAAAAAAAACACTGCTGCACACTGGGGCCAATAGTGCTATTCTTCTAAAAACCACTGCTGCACGCTGGGGCCAATAGTGCTATTTTTCCAAAACCACTGCTGCACG